>NC_052356.1:5387362-5575584 GCF_009727055.1 Benincasa hispida | reverse complement strand
ACCAACACTATGCGATAGAGTAAACACTTTACCCCATCGTTTAGCATTAGCTAAACTATTGTTTAGTAAATAGTACACGATCACATAGAAAAATCTACACGATCATTTACCTGAGGCTACACAATACGACCAACTCTTGGCCTTCTTCCTCGCTGAGAACCGCATCTCCATGCTTCGAAACTTCATCACGAACGACTCGACAAACTCAAACACTTTGAATTACAGACTTGATTGCTTGTTAATTATGCCCAAAAACATAGGGGTCCTTACAAATTAACACTTTGTAATCAAAAGAAAGCTTTAAATAGAGGCAATTAACCCGTAAACATTCATCAACGCCATCTACAAACACATTTAACACTTAAACGCAAATGCAGAAAACCTACCACAACTGTAAAAGAAGTTCAAAACAGAAATGAAATTTGGAATATCAGAACAACCTGGCTTTGATACCAATTGAAGAAAATCAGACATGAAGATTTCCATGAGCAGCAGAATGATTATTCCAAATTCTATTCGAAATTGAACAATAATAATTACAGTCACGAAATGGAAACTTACAGGTCATGCACAATACGAAATTACAACATGCTTAAAAATGAGATCAAGGGAAAGACTATACATACCTTTAAAGACTCATGCTTCAAACTCCCTCGATCACGAATGCTCATTTAGTCTTCAGGAAAGTAACACACGAACACTCGAACACAACAACTACAACATAGCATGATTAACAACAAACACCACACGAGCAACGCGAACACACAGCGAATGACCTCCAAAACCTCGAACAATCGAGTTGAGTGAGAACACCACCACAATGACTACTTTGGTATTCTCGGTGTGAGAATCTAGAAGCGTGGGCTCTGTGTGGACTTGGTTAGAGGAAGAGAACGAAGGAATAACAATCGTGTAGACGATTGAGCAAGTGGGAGATGAGAGGTGTCTATCGTATAGACAATTGCTCAATCGTTTAGAAGAAGACAACCTATCGTATAAGTAATGCCCTATGATTACGACTAGTTGAGTGAACTATCATATAGTACACTCCACGATCGTTTAGTCTCTCTACTAGGGGCATAATGATAAATTGGCCTAGTTGTACTTACGAGTGATCTGTGAAGGGTTATCGCATTGTTTGATTGGTTGATATGGACATGAAATATATCTATAGTAAGAAGAGTGCAACTATCGGTCTTTAGTGAAGTGCCTGACAATTAACGGATGGTGGATCCTGTTACTAAAGAGTTTAGTCAATTATTCACGTACCGTTGGAGCTTCAAGCTACAGGTCCATAAGGTCCTCTTGGTAGCTCAATGGATTCAAGTTAAGAATAAGTTCTTGGTGTTGATTTGAAATGTTCAAATTGACAAGAGGAAATTCGATTATATATGATATAATCGGTGTGATGCATGAGATAAATCAAGTGGAGGATTAATGTAAATATGATTTATATTAAGTACCATAAAATAGAAAAAGAACTATGGTTTATATGTTTCACGAGATGAAATATTAAAACTATAGGTTATAAATATAATATGGTAAGTTGGTTGTCATATATATTTATAATAATATTAATTATTGGATAATTATATCTTTTTCTCTAATATCCAATTGAGTGGAAAGTTATTGGTGGTTTTATGGTAACTGTGAGATAAAAGGAAAAATGTTTTTCTAAATTTAGAAGAGTTGCTACTTTCGGAAAAAAAACTCACGGAATGCTATCAAGTGAAATGGTTTCACTAAACGATAGCTAGTAGACGATCATGGAGTGTCACTATACGATAGTTCACTCAACTGGTCATATCTAAACGATCACAAGGCATTGTCTATACGATAGGTTTCCCTTCTTCTACACGATTGAACATTTCGTCTAAACGAAAGACACTACTTATCTCCTACTTGCTCAATCGTCTACACGATTGTTGTTCCTCCAGTCTCTTCCTCTAACCAAGTCCATATGAGCTTATAACTCCTGGATTCTCATACCGAGAATACCAAGGTAACCATTGTGGTGGTGTTCTCACTCACCTCAATTGAGTTTGAGGTTTTGGAGGCCGTTCGTTGTGTGTTCGTGTGGTGGTTGCTGTTGATCGTTCGTGTATTGCTATCTTGGAGTGAATAAGCATTCGTGATCGAGGGAGTTTGAAGAATGAGTCTTCAAAGGTATGATACTTTAGCCCTTGATTATATTAAAACATGCTGTAATTTTGTATTGTGCATGACCTGTTAGTTTTCATTTCTTGTACTGTTATTGTGTATGTTCAATATCGAATGGAATTTGGAATGATCGTTCCGCTGCTCATGGAAATCCTCATGTCCGATTTCCTTCAATTTCTACTTTTAATGTTTTCGACTTGACTCATTTTGATGCAAATAATGAACTTGATTTGAGGACGAATCCTTCAAAAGAGGGAGAAGATGATATGAACCAGGACACCCTTGTGTTACCTCCGAGACCAAACACACGAAGCTACAGTTAGCGTTAAATTCTCACATTCAAGAGGAGGTGAACTCAATAGAGGCAATTTAAGTAATAATATCTGATTAGAAGCTTTATAACTGGTTTTAGTTGATGCTATAAGATGAGACCGATTGAACTTTGTTGATTTAATTTAATTTGATTTTTTTTGGGTATTTCTATTGTTGGACCCATATATATTTTGTTTGGGTTTTTAGTTCTTTTTAGTTAGGGATAAAATGGACTTTTTAAGTCCCTTTAGTTAAGTAGGATGGGTTTAAAGGATGGGAAAAAAAGACCGTACGATGTTTCTTTTGGATTTTTTTAAGTTTCTAGAGTTTTTTTTTAATGAAAATTCTCTGGTAAATGATAGAGTTTCATCGTCACTTTTATAATTCTTGAATTAGGATTTCATGCCAAGACCATTCAGGTAAATATGATCATCTTGCTTGTGAAGTATTCAAACTTGGAGCAAGGAACTAGTTCTCCTTATCTCTTAGTCTTCAATCAAAAGGTAGTTCAAATCTAATTCTACCATTTGGATTGTTGTCAAATTGATTGGAGGTTTTAGAATTCGATATTAGGGTTTGAACAATTGGGTTCGTAATTTTTCAAATCCTAGGGTTTTCATATCAATCTCCCTATCCCCAATTATACTAAAAAAAACTAATGTTATTATGAAATTCATCTAATTCAAAGATCTTGGTATTTATTGTTTTATATAATATTGAGGTTTTTATTATATAATCGAAGTTAAAACGTACATATATTACCGTTAATAAATAAAAAAAATTATTAAAATATAAGAATGAGAAAAGTGTAAAAGTTGGGAGTTCGTAAGATTAAAGGACTCAACCTAAAATTATTAACAATAATAGAACATGCAAACAACTCATTTGTTTCTTCGTATCTCACATATTTTCTAAATTTTTTCAATCACACCTCAAGTCTTGGAACAATTTTATTTTTCTATTTATAGTTTTGAAATGTTATAAAAATAATGTCAAATAAAGTCACTGTTGTTAAAAAAGAAAAAAAAGCTATAAAAATGTGACAACAACGACAAAAGGTAAATGTATTTCAAATTATTAATACGAAATTTAACTACATATATGAAAAATTTGAATAAACTTTTATAAATAAATCATATTTTCAACTCCTTCTAACACGCACGAATGAAAATTAGATTTTAGAAAAAAGTCAAAATTCATCTTCTCAAATTAATTACTAGATAATCCAATTGTAATTCAAGGTAAATGGATTTTATTGATTTTTCATAAAATTAAAAATACAATTTTTGGAGGAGTTAGAATTGAAAAAAGAAGGGTCGCTTGGATTCACTTGAGAAAAAATGTTTCAAGAGCAATTTTGAGATGTTATTAAATACTTTAAATTTTTATAAAATAACTTATTTTAAAAATTAAATAATTACCAGAAAAGTTAAACAAAATACAACAGTTTGGATTTATTTAGAAAAAATAATTAAAAAAAAACTATTTTTATTTAAATTATTTGGATAAAAATGGTTTGAAATATAGTTTTAAGAGTGTTTCAAAATACATTTTTGTCAAATACTTTATTTTTTTTTATAAAAATAACTCATTTTCAAAATTAAAATATTTAAAAAATTAGATCAAAATAGAAATGAAATGGGAAGTCAAACTAAGTTAAAAAAAAGAAAAGAAATCAAAATAAAAAGAAACAAACTAAAACCAAATCGTCTTCTCCATCTCTCGCATTCTCTTTTCACGCGATCCCTTCCTCACGCCACAGTCCGCCGCCGGCCACAGCCAGCCGTTGACCGCAGCACTCCGCCTCGCCTCCGTCCAGTAAGGCCCTCCCCCCCCTCTCTAGGTTATCCTCTGTGCAGCGCCTGCCAGTTGCCATTGGCGTGCATCGCCGCTACCCTCCGTTCGCCGTTGTTCGTTACCGGGTTTGTTGTTGAAGGTAAGTTTTGGTGTTTTCTGGGTTTTCTTGAAGATCTTGAATATTCATTGAATTTTGGTCTGTATTTGTTGATGAGCATAATGTTTTGGTTGTTAGATATGTGAATTGGAAATCTTTTGGATTGGTTATAGTTGCTGTAAATTGGGTTTCTAAACCTTGTTTCGGTTTACTCTTAGGTTTTAATTTTTGGTTTGGAAGTTGGAAGTGGTATTGGATCAAGCGACTGTTTGGGTTAAGTTGTTTGAAGACTTTTAGAATGAATTGATATTTGGAATTAGGTCCTAACGTTGATATACTTGATAATATTATTTGAACTAAGTGACACTATGAATTCCTCAGTATCAGGCAAAGAAGATTTATTTGATAATGTTGTGGCCGCCTTGCTAACTAAAATATTTAAGTGAGAGATATGTTGATATGACATGTTTTCATGTACTCTATTATGAAATTATGAATGTTTGTCATGATGAGTTGTATGCTTAAACTGACGAGTGACGGGTTCAGTTTCATGTTTTGACGGTGCACCATTAGGCTACTAAACATGCGTGAATCGACGACAAGTTCACTGTCTTGTTTTTGACGGTGTGCCATCAGGCCACTAGACATGTGAGTTAGGGCGAGATATATGCAATTTAGGTTCACTTTTATGTTCTTGACAAAGTGATCTGTTGGCAGGTGCTATGGGACTAGTGTCATTGCTTTCACTTGGTATCATTTTTCAAATTTGTTATTCTTTGATAGGGGAAATTTGTTGTCATAAAATATAAATCATGATGCTTTAGTTATATCACGATTTCTTTATTCATTTTGCTCTTGCTTCTTGTTGAATTAATTAGGTTGTTCATTTGTAAAATTCGTTATTTGACCATTTTCTTTTCTTAAGTGCATTACTTCAAAATTTCAAATATGGCATATAAATCTCCATGGTTTTTGGGATGTGCTAGGTACTGAGTGATACACCCTTCGCCTTTTCCTTTGTAGTGAGATAAAATGGGAGAGAGGAAGGTGCTTAACAAATACTACCCACCGGATTTTGATCCATCAAAGCTACCAAGGGTCCGTAGGCCCAAAAACCAGCAAATGAAAGTTCGTATGATGCTTCCTATGAGCATCCGGTGCAATACTTGTGGTAATTACATATACAAGGGCACAAAGTTTAATTCTCGCAAGGAGGACGTCATTGGTGAGGCAAGAGAATCCCTTTTATATATCTTTTTTAATTTTTTTTTAACCTAAAATATGTTTGTTCCTTTTGCAATTAATTTCTCATGTATTTTCTTTCCTTTTATTTCAGACATATTTGGGAATTCAAATTTTTAGGTTCTACTTCAAGTGTACCCGATGTTCGGCTGAGCTCACCATTAAAACAGACCCCCAAAACTCAGACTATGTCGTAGAATCAGGAGCCACACGTAATTTTGAACCATGGCGTGAGGAGGATGAAGCTTTTGAGAAGGAGAAACACAAAAGGAATGCTGAAGAGATGGGGGACCCAATGAAATCTTTGGAGAATAGAACCTTGGATTCCAAACGTGAGATGGACATCCTTGCTGCTTTGGATGAGATGAAGTCTATGAAGGTTTTCTTTTTGTTACCCTTTGTTTTGTCATTAAGATTGTTGGTTTGTGATTAATTTCTTGGAGTTGTGGCTTTAAACAAGATCCTAATTTGTTTCCTCCATTTTAACATCTTCTATTATTAAGTATAGTTTATTGTTTATAACAACTTGGTGGGTGTTTGTTCTGCAGTCCAGACACGCAAATGTGAGTATTGATTCAATGCTTATGGCTTTGCAACGAACAACCGCTGAAAAGGTATGAAAAGCGCGTCATCTTAACTATCTTAACATATTGTTTTGTGGGCTTGTTTTTTTTTTTTTGTATGCTTTTGTATTCTTTCATTTTTTCTCAATGAAAGTTGTAATAACATATTGGACAATGTATACTTCGCAGGAAAAGAAGTTAGAAGAAGAGGATGAGGCATTGATAAAATCAATAGTCTTCAATGTGAGTTCATTGTTTCTATGTGTTTTTCCTCTTCTATTTACAGCTATTTCTTTTTGTTTCGTTTTGCAAGGACTTAAGAATTTTCATATATATTTGTTAATTCTTGTGCAGAACTCAAACAATTTTGTTAGAAGAATTTCAGATGAGGAATTTGATGATAGTAGTCATTTTGTACAACATTTGACCAACAATGTCAAAACATCTGACTTTAAAGCAAAGGTAATAAAGTAGTAAATGAAGCTCTTTTCTATTCCTTACAATTATGAAGATTTGGATGATTAGTGAACATTAGAGGTCGAGTGATACATTTGTAAACTGGATAGGATTTTTGAGAATCTCAACTATTTAGCTTATTCTTAATTTCTTGACATGTTAGATATTTCTGCAGTTTTTAATTACTATGTAGAAGTTGGTCGTGTTGTTTTTGAGAGTCTTAGATGTTTGATTAATCAAGGGTGAATCTGGTGTATTTGTTTAAAAAAATGGGTAAAGCTGGTGATTATGATGAATGTTCAGGATTGTCAAAAGAGGATGAGATTAAACTGAAAGTCTTGAGACCTTTTGACATCAACTATGTCCTATTATTTGACATTAGTTGGTTTGTGGCAGGTTGGGATTTGTGCTATTCTATGGGGTTTGTGAAGTGAGAGAAATAGGAGAATCTAGAGAGAGAGAGAGAGAGTTCTTCTTGTGATGTTTGTTCTCCCTTAGATTCTTTGTTTCTTTTTGGAACTTGGTTCCAACCTGTTTTGTAATTATTCGTTGGACTCATTTTACTTGACCAGAACTTATTTTTTCCCCCTCTTTCTTTGGGATGAAATACCTAACTTCTATTGGGGCAAAAAAGTGAAAGAATAAATGAGTTTACAAGGTAAAAAACTCACAAAAAAGAGGGCCAACTACAAGTACAAGGGGATCCAATCAAGTAATAAGACCTTGTAGATGCCTTTGGGTATGGGGGAGTGAAGCTCCAACTCTTGTTATTAAAAAAAAGGACCTCGACAAAACAAATAATGTAACAAAAGACCAAATGACATTGTTGGAGCTCTCCTTCCCCCTGAATATTCTCTTGTTTATCTCGCTCCACTAACCCCACAAAATCACACACAATCCACCCTGCCACAAAAACAACTCTTTCTCACGGAAGACCGAATGGAATAATAAATCAATTGACTCCCTATACCCTTGAGAGCTAACGACGTAATAGTAGAAAGCCTCAAAGAAACCACCACCAAACTGCCCGAGCACTCCAAAAGGATATGATCAAGGTCCTCAATCGCCTTTCTTCAGAGAATACAACATCGAGACTCAACCAAAGAGGACCTGCTGGCTGAGATTCGATCCATTGTGTTAACTCATCCATGCAAAACCTGCTGCACAACGTATTTCACCTTTTTAAAAATTGTACCTTCCACATCGAGGAGAATTCTCTTCAGGATCGGAGAAAGGATCAATTCAAATAGGTTTTTGTCCTTTGAAGAAATTTCTAGCTTGAAGATTATGTAACAATATTCCTTACTGTTCTTGATATTCAATAAGCAAGATAACTTCCTACAATCTCGATTAGAGTTTATCGAGAACCAAAGAGCATAAAATAAGGAAATAAGCAAGAACAAGATAATACTCAACAACGTGAGAGTTCCTACAGAAAATTCAAGATTGCTGGTTTTTCTCCCTTAAGAACCTGAGAGTCTTCTACTACCCTAAAGCAAAACATATAATGACAATCCTTTCCCTCCATAGCAACGTGCGTCCGATTGAACAACAATCTTGGGCGAAATTCCCTTCTTGCCCCTCTTGGAATAAACCTTATGTATTGGAGGCCTAGCATTACCCCTGGAGAAGAAATGCCTTATCCTCAAGGAAGAATTGAGGAAACTGATTGTTAATTATGGCATACAATTCCTAGGTGGCATCATGCTTTAGTTGTCCTTTGTACAAGATGAGAACTTCCCACTCTTGCTCTTTTTCATACCAATGAGTAGCCTTCAATTGTTAAAAAGGAGAGGTCTTGTTGCACTTGAGTACCTGTGCCCAATGCCTTATTCAGTTGAGAAACATGGAAAATGGGTAGATCCGTACAGATGAAGGCATGTCTATCAAATAAGCCATCGTTCCCTATTTTGCCAACACTTCCAAGGGCCCAAAAAATTTCTTTCGTGTCAAGCGTTGTTGTCGATAGGGCCTTATTTTCAGATAAACCATATCTCCCACTTAAAACACTTCTTCCCTTGACGAGTGTCGATATACTTCATTTTTGGGCCTTTAGCCAACTTATCCTTCAAGGCTAAAATAGCGAGGTCCCAATCCTTCAAATGTTGATCCATAGATTCATCACTGTCTTTGTGTCTTCGTATGATATTAGTGGAGAGGGAGGACACACAATCATAAATGGAGTGGAATTAATGGAAGCTCGATAATTGGTATTATACCAATATTGCGCCCATGACACCCAATTACTCCACATTTTAGGCTTCTCTCCAACGTCATAAGGAATTTGTTCTTTGCTTTAGATTGTCCATCTGTTTGTGGATGAAAAGCCATGTTCCTTTTAAGCTGTTCACTGTAGTCTAAATGATGTAGGAAGTCTCATTGTAAAGTCCAACCATTGTCTTATATTTAGAGTCCTGTTTAGTCAATTGTATATAGTGTAATACTTGTTGTAAGTTGTAACTGGTTACTCAAATATCCATAACCAATTGTTAGTAGTTTTGGTCTTATGTCAACCAGTTGTCTAGGTTACTTCAATTGGTTACCTAGAGACCATGTATAAATAGGTTCTATCTCAAATTTTCATTATTAGTAAGAATCATCTTGAAGTCTTCTTGGAGCTACTTCATTACTAAAGGGCTTTGTCCAGAAGTGACTAATGAAAATTTTGTTGCAATTGGAAACAATGAACTTTGGTATCCCATGGAGCCGCACAATTTTACGCATAAACAATGGGGCAATCGTTTTTGTTGTGAAGGATGGTCGAGGGCTAAGAAATGTGCATACTTGCTCAATCTATCAACCACCACGAAGACTGAGTCATATCTGTACGATTTGAGGAGCCTTTCGATAAAGTCCATGGAGATATCTTCCCAGATCTAGTTGGGAATGGGTAATGGTTGCAACAAGCCAGCGGGAGATCGACACGTTGGGGTTTAGAATAATTGGGAGTAGGTATGACCCTCACACTTTTGGTTGGAACTTGCGACGGGGGGTGGGGGGCCTTGTAAATTAAGTTATATCTTTGGGTCTTCTCTCGTGTTCTTGTTTCATGAATTATTCTATGGGGGATGACTTTAATGTGTTTTTTTTTTTTTTTTTTTTTTTTTTTTTTTTTTTTTTTTTTTTTTTTTTTTTTGGGAGGATTGGTGGGTGGGAGGTGAACCTTTTTTTTACTTATTCTCTTGTCTTTACTTTATCTCATACTAGAAGTTGCATCCTATAGCTTTGGAGTTGTCTTCTCCTAACATTCCTTGATTTCATTGGGTTTTCATGGCCCTCTTTCTAATAGAGAGGTGGTTGAGGTGGCGAATCTTGTTATCCTTTGAGATCGTCTTATTGTTCCTAGTGAGGAGGGATGTCAGGAGGTGGTCCCCGACCCTGCTGGGGGGTTTTCTTGTCATTCCTATTTTAATCTTTTATCCTTTTCCCCTGCACTTAAGGCTTTAGTCTTCTCTTCTTTGTGGAATATACAAGTTCCAAAAACGCTTGAGGTTTTTGCTTGGCTAGTTTTAGTTGGAAGAGCCAATGCCTTGGATCGTGTTGAAAACTTGAATGACATCCCTCCTTCGTCTTGCATATGCTACGATGCATTCTTTGGCAGAGGCATCAGGAGAATCATTTGTTGTGGGAGTGCTAATTCACGGATTTCTTGTGGGATCAATGGCAGTGTTGTTTTGGAATAATTAGAGCTCAGAACAGGGATGATTGTTCTTTGTTGTAAGTAGTTTTGAGCTCTCCTTTCCAAGAACAGGGTTCTGTTTTATGGCAAGCTAGTTTCTTTGCTATTTTGTGGGGTATTTGGTTGGAATGTAGTATCAATGGTTGAAAATAGAAGGGTTGTTATGTATTAGCCCTAAGGGCTTTTTAGTCTTTTTACTTTGCCCTATTTTCCCTTGTTTTTCTGTATTAGGGTTTCTATAGCCTTTATATATCTTTAGATAGCCTTTAAATAGAAGGGTAGTTCGACCCGATCGGATCAACAGTTGGCTGTGTCGCCGCCCACTGAAGGTTTCTCGACTCAACCGGGAGTGTGGCTAGTTGAATTGGCCCTGTCTGGACACTTCTCGACTCGATTGGGAAAGTGATCGGCTGGGCTTCACTCGACTGTTGCGCCGGCTGGAGGAGATGTCGAAGCATCGTTTGAAAATACCGTTCCACGACAGCCTGTACAGTGGTGGCTGTGTCGGCGACATTGATGCCATTGTTGCCGGTTGGTGGTGATTGTGATTCTCTTGGTTGATTTTCATCGATGACAGCTAGGGTTTAATCGCCATGCTCTGATACCATGATGAAAATAAAAGAAGAAAATAACACACAACGTTTTACGTGGAAAACCCTAGAACAGGGAGAAAAAACCACGATACATAACACTTTTTTATTATTTTCTGATAATACATACAGTAGAGGGCACAAATATAAATAGACTGGTAGGAAACCCTAATACATCGTAGGACGAAGGTAAATTACTAAAATTTCCCTAGGGTTAAATGGTGAAGCCCTCTATTTTCAACAATTTCAATGAGAGGTGATTGGTCAATAAAAGGAATTGCTCGGGTGTTAAGTAGTGCTCCCACTACTTTAATGCTCGGACAAGAGCATATAACTCTTGTTCATAAGTGCTCCAAGCTTGCCTTGAAGGACTAAGCTTTTCACTAAAATATTCAACCAGATGCCCTTGTTGAGATAGGACAGCCCCAATTCCCACACCACAGGCGTCCACTGCTACTTCAAAAGGGTTTAAGAAGTCTGGAAGCTTTAAGACAGGACTGGTACTAAGTCTTTCTTTGATATTTTCAAAGCTGTCTTGCAGTTTTTGTCCCCCAAAGAAGTTCCCTTTCTTCAAGCAATCTGTGATAGGGGCTGTGATTGAGCTGAAGTTCTTAATTAACTTTTATAGAAGGATGCTAGGCCAAGGCTGGCTTTGGATATCCTTGACTGATGTAGGAACCGTCCAACATCTAATTGCTTCAATTTTCTTCTCATCCATCCATATTTGTTCTCTGCCAATGAGGAAGCCAAGAAATGAAATTTCTTGAACAAGGAAAATGCATTTCTTGAGGTTGATATACAATTCATTCAAGATCATGTAGGTGCTGAAAATGTTTTTCATTCTTGCTATAGACCAAAAAGTCATCAAAATAAACTACCTTAAATTTATTAAGGAAAGGATGTAGTTCTTAGTTCATGTGCCTCATAAATGTGCTAGGGGCATTTGAAAGTCTGAATGACATGACAAGCCATTCAAAGAGTCCTTCATTAGTCTTGAAAGCCGTTTTTCGCTTATCGCCTGACCTTATTTGTATTTGATGGTAGCCACTCTTCAAATCAATCTTTGAGAAGATCAATGTCCCTCCAAGTTGATCAAGTAAGTCACTGATTTTTGGGATTGGGAAGCGGTATTTTACAGTTATTCGGTTGATTGCTCGGCTATCTACACACATCCTCCAACTTCCACCCTTCTTTGGAGTAAGAAGGGCGGGCACTGCACATGGACTCAAGCTTGGTTGGATGTGGCCTTTCTTGAGTAGGTTCTTCTGTGTCGGTGTAGAATTTCGTACTCCTTTGAGCTCATTCGATAATGTGGTAAGTGAGGAAGTTAAGCTCCTGGAATTAGGTTAGTGTTGTATTGAATCCCATGTAGAGGAGGTAAGTTTATGGGATCTTCTTTAATTTTCTGAAATTTTTCAAACAAAGACTTGTACTTGTGGAGGAATTTTGTGAACTGTTACTTCCACTTTACTGCCAGAAACTACCAACCCCTAGATGTCAGCTTCCCTTTCTTTAGCAAATTTCTTCCCACTAATTATGATGAAGAGATGGTTTCTCTCACTCTTCTTGGAGTTGATTCCATCTTCATTCTTCTTGTTTAAAGGCAACAATACTACTTTCTTGTCCATCCATTGAAACTCGTAAGTATTTTCCCTCCCTTTGTGTGTAGTCCGAGTGTCATATTGCCACGGACATCCCAACAAGACATGGCATACATACATTTCTAGCACATCGAACACTTGATCTTTGTAGCTATTTCCAAATGAATGAGGGACTGAACAAATCTCACTAACCTGTGCTTCACCTCCCTTCTTAATCCACCCAATTTTGTATGGACTAGGATGAGGTTCCACTTTGAGATTTAGTGCTGTCATGAACTTCTTTGACACAAAGTTTTCACTGCTGACACTGTCAATAATGACATCACATACCTTGGTATGGATTGTACAACGGGTTTTGAAAAGGAAATGCCTTTGTGGGGTGAGATTCTCTCTTTGGTGCAATCAAAATTCGTTGAAGAACACAAGATAGTCTATCCCCTCATCGGGTTCAAGAAATTCTGCCTTCTCCTCTAATCCCTTATCGTCTCCACAAAAATCGTCTTCTTCTACCATTGCAACTGTTTCTCGTTGAGGGCAAGCATTGGAAAGGTGCCCACTTTGGCCACATCAAAAGCATTTGCCAAGTGAGGGACGATTGTATGGATTGTGGGCTTTCTTCTTGAGTTCAAGATCTTCTTTCTTTTCATTCTTATCATCGGGTTTATCCTGCTCCTTCTCCTTCGAGGATGATGGCTGATTGTGGGATGTATTCGGCAGGCCACTTGTCTTGCTTAAGGCAGTCTCCCATGGCCCTTTTCTTGTAATTCTCTTGGAGTGTGACTCATTTAATTCTTCATCTTCTCCCTTGACCGAATTGGTCCTTTGCCCCTTCTTTGTCGATTTCCTTCTAGTTGATCCCACCATGCCGAGGCACCACCTTTTTAATTTCAACACTACTAAGTGGACTGTCTTATGATCGGGGGTGTTCATGTAATTGAAGAAATTCTCGGTATTCTTGATCCAATCCAAGAACAACTCAATGTTATGCTTCCCATCATAGCTCGGTAAGTCAATTTTCATCTTGAATTCTTGAGGTTCCCTTCTACCTCCATAATAGCCATTCGCTCTTCTCCTAAACTCATCAAACTCAACGTTTTGCTTCTCCCCACTAGAAGAACTTTAATCTTGGAATTCTTGGTTGCATTCTTGATAGTTTGGCTGTGGTTCTTAATAATGTGGCCAAGGTTCTTGATGATCCGGAGGGTATTCTCCGCCGAAAAGATTATCTTGCTTCCTTTCTTGATGATTTTCTTGGCAAGCACGTAGCCTCCATGAATGCCCAAGACCCCTTCTTCCTCTCCTTCCCCATTCTTGAACGAATGGTTGGGAAATTTCTTGGTTTTGCGGTGCTGCCGACATCATCTTGATCTTCCTTGATAAAGCTTCCAACGTTTCTTGCACCGTGCTCATCTTGTTCTGTAAATCTCTACCACAGAGGCCTCTACGGACAGCAAGTGTCTCAAGGAGGATTTTGGCGAGAGGGTGGGGAACTCCACCACCTTTTGCTCTTGGTGAATGTTTCCACCCACTGGCTGGTTTCTTTTTCTGGCCATTGGTCCGAGGAGTCTTGGACTGCTATGATACTACTTTGGTGTCAAACCAAACTCTAGAAAGTTTATCAAAATGAATCTCTCCTCAAAATGAAAGATGAGGGCCTTATTTATAGAAGAGGTTAGTTACAAAACGATTAACTAACTATAACAACTAACAACTTCCTATGTAATTACAAAAAAGGGCCTTCCTGTGGGGTATTTGGTTGAAATGTAGTATTAATATCTTTAGGGATGTGCAGAAGTGTAGAGAGGAGATTTGGGAGTTGGTGAGGTTTAATGCTTCCCATTTGGATATAGGTCTTCAGACCGTTTTGTAATGGTGATATCTTTTTTTGGTCGAGAAACAATTTGATTGATGAATGAAATATTTAAAGTGGTACAAAAGGAGCCCAGAGTAGGGGGTTACAAATTGGTTTTTCAGTTAGGTACAAGAAAATTCAAGCTGAAAGTATGAAAGGGTTTAGATAATTTTTACACCTGAAAAAAGCATTAAATAAAGATAATTCAAGAATATCTTTGGGCAATCTTTCTTGTCCCTTAAAAATCCTTGAGTTCCTCTCATCCCAAATTTTCCACAAAGTGGCTCGAATTATGCTAGCCCACAGCTGCCAGTTCCTCTCATCCCAAATTTTCCGCAGAGTAGCTCGAATTATGCTAGCCCACAGCTGTCCTTTTGTTTCCTTGAAAGGGTGATCAATGAACAACATTCTGATCCATGATATGGTGTCCAACAGGGCAGCAATATGCCAACCAGAAGCAGGGAAGATAACAGCCCAGATTTTCACAGCAAAGGGACAGTGGAAGAAGATATGATTCTGTGTTTCTTCATGCTTTTCACAAATGCAGCACCATGATGGTGAGATTTGGAGCCAAGGACATCTTTTTGGAGCCCGTCCATAGTATTTAGGCATGAATGGACAATCTCCCATGGAAGAAATTCAACTCTTTTAGGGCAAGGAAATTTCCATATAGAGATAGTCTTCATAGGAGATTCAGTGCCTGGTTCAAGGTGAGAAATAATAGATTTGACAGAAAATAAATCACTGCTATCCAATTTCCAGACCCAAATATCCTGTGTAAGATGGATCGAGGGAATAAGGTGGGTGAGAGCAGCCCATTCAACAATTTCATTATCCTTCAGGTTTCTTCTGAGATTCATGGTCCATTAGAAACCTTCGAGACACCAAACATCAGCAATGTAATTATGATATTGGTCTGATTCTTTTGGATTGGAGCCCTTTGTGTAGTTAGTTTAGGAGCCCTATTTTTGGGTTGCCCTTGTATTCAATGTTCTCTTTTTTTTTTTTCAAGGAAAGTTCGAGGGATTGGTCAAGCAATGGAAAAAGGAGCTTCTTATGTAGTTGGTCTCTCTTTTTTTGTATGCTCGTGTAGTCTTTCATTTTTTTCAATGAAAGTTATGTTCTCATCCCATTTCCTCCGGCACGGAAGTGGAATGAGTGAAATTACGTGAGAGAAAGAATCTCTTGGTGGAGTCCCCCTGAGCCGAGGACTGAATAGCACAACTTAGTGACTAGGAGCGGAGGGAGAGCCCATTGCGCCTTGTTTTTGTTTGACCGTCTTATCCTCTTTCGAGAAGCAAACTCCCTCCGGTTGTCCAGTCCCTGGGTGGCTCTCGGTTTTTGAGCATGTTGGGAGATTAGGTGGCAGTTGAAAGAGTTGCTCGAAAGCTTGACGAACAAACGAAAAAAAGAAAGCCCTAACTATTTATTTGAGTAAAGGGCTTTTCTCTTTAAGAAGTCCTATTCTTTGGGATATAGTACGGGTAATTCAACTAAAATGTCTTTATTGTGCTTTGGAATGATGTTGAAAAATTGTTGACCACCTTCAGAATAAACACTAACACGGCTAATAGGTCGAAATTCTACAACTTTAGTTGCTTTCATTTTCTTCAGATCTTGATTCAAGAGTTGAGGATCCCAAGATGCTGGGAGCATTTTTTTTAATACAAGAGTAACGATGCCTTTTTCAAAAAAGAAAATTGCGGAACACCTTCAAAACATCCTCATTAATGATGTTTCATAACTTTTTTAAGAATTCCCCTATGCATTCATTGGGCCCTGGAGCTTTATTCTCCCTAACTCGTGAATCACAGCTTTACTTTCTATTTTTGTAAAGGTTCTTTCCAAATCTTGATTTTCTTCTACAAATATAGGCCTACGATCCAATCCAGGGTGTAGGGATATAAAGGGAGAAAAGGAAAAAAAGGAACAACACTCTTGACCAGGGAGATTTTGAAACAGACATCCTTCCGTGATCCTTTTCCCAAAGCACTCTCTTATTCCTCTCTCTATCCAAGAACATATGAGGCATTTGTCTCAAACTTTACGACATTGGCTTATAAATTATAAGTTTTCTGTCTGTTATTATGTTGTAGGTCACCTTTTTGTTTTTTATTTTAATAAACAAGATTGATATAAGAACTATTCTAAGCATCAACTTTTGATAATCATATGAATACAATCGATGGTATTCGACTTAAGGGTCAAGTACATTTGTTTAGGTTTTGGATTTATGTTAATTTTATTGTCAATCTTGCAGATCTTTGAATTCGATGACAAGTACTTAGTGTTTTCTTCATTTGATTGTGACTAAATTTGCAGTAGAATAAGAACTAAGAAGTGAAGTATGTTAGAGACTTGTCCCTGCTATTGAAATTTAAAGTATTTGTATTATTTCTATGCATAGAAGATACTTTTTTGTTTTTTCTAATTAAACCTATTTGTAGCATTCAAATTTGAATGTGCCTTTTCTCATTAGCATTCCTATCCATTTGGATTGCAGAAACAGAAGGTTTCTGAAGAATCTCCTCATGATCCTACCAGTACTTCAGAAAAAGCTGTTGTTCTCAATAGCCTCACGGGTGAAGGTAACCCTACTTTTTATTTTTATTCTATCTACTTTTCTAAAGAATGAATGTTGGGCAAATGGTGTTTATGATACGAATATATACTAATCTTTAATTGTTTTGCCCTTTCTCTCAATATTGCAAGAAAAAGTTTTTGGTAGAAGTTAGTGCTGGGTATAAAAAACAAACTTCTCTCTAGTTTTTTCTCTCTACATGGGAAGGTTACAGTTGATAGAAGGCCTTTTCAATTCTAACGAGTGGAAATAGAATAGTTATTTTATTTATTTATTTTTTGGCAATGGAAACAAACTTTTCATTGATAAAATGAAAGAGACTAATGCTCGAATTACAAGGAGACATGATAAGCTCGAAAACTAGGGATCAACAAACGTATCCAGATATCTCAACTAGGTTGACACACCCATAACACCCTTATCAAAATACAACTATTAAATTGGAGTAGAATGTACCATATTGGCATGAGTACAATGAGGAAATGAATAACATTAAAAATTTAGACATCTTGAATGGAATACTCCTTAAAAAAACTTAGATTGAGGGCACCAAGAAGAAGCTAGAAGATGAGTTGAACGAAAACGATCTGACCAATCAATAGATTTGTCGTGGAAGACTTGCTGGTTACACTCAAATGATCTGTGAGCAATCAATATGGAAGACTCGCTGGGAAGATGTAGCTGAAAGGGGTGGGAGATGACAGTGAGTATAGGGTAAGATGGAGCAAGGGTGAGGATGGTTAGGTAGAAGACAGAAAATGACATAAAGGGTATTTTTCCAAGAGGAAAAAACGTCCATGACCTTTTGTGCTTATGTTAACAATCCTAATTTTGACTATATTTGAAAGCTTTTTCAATCTCTTAAATAAAAAAGCATCAATTATGGGGTTTTTTCCTCTTGGTGGCTCGGTAAGGTAAGGGGCAGGCAGTATCACTAGATCCCTTTTGGAACTCCGTTCAACCTTGAGCTTCCAACCAAGTTCATCATGTCCCGTATTCAACTAACTGGTCCAGACTGGTTATAGCTCTTTTTACAAGTAAAACATGTTACTATGGTACACGTTTCTAATAAAGATCTTCCGGGTGCTCTCAATCTCATTGGCTAAGGTTCTCCATCTCTTAAACCCACTTAGACGATGCATGTTTGAATCGTCAAAAGTGAGTTTAATAAGAAAATCCTTAATTTCTCCCGAGATGATGCAAGTTCAATTGCTAACTTTCTTTCTTTCTTTTTCCCTGGTTCAACAATGTACAAACTGAGGATTCGAAACTTCAACCTTCTGGTTGAGGGTTTTATTTATTTATTATTTTAACAAGAGACAACTTTTCATTCATACAAAATTGTAAACTATCTTGCTGCTTGACGATTATGAAAATAAGGACAATAGTGTTTATGTGAGAGATGTAATTGCATGAATGAGTTCATTAACGAGTTGAGTACTCAAATTTTGATGTATTTGCTCTCTTTTTTGTTACTAATTGAACAGGTAAAGATGGCAACGTTGGCACATCTAGTGATGCTAAATTTGTTTCAAAATCTTTGCCAGTCATAGTTTCTATTAAAAAGAAACCAGAATTGACTGCTCGAGTGGAGAATAAACAGAGCTTGGACATTCAAAGCAATGATACGAACACTGGACTCGAGTCATTGTGCCAATACGATAGTGACGAGGATTGATACATTATATTATATCGGTTTGAGTTATTCTATTCTTAGAACTTTAATGTGTATACAATATAACTTGGTAATAATAGTTGGTTTCGTTTTATTATATTAACAAGTAATATTCTCTTGTGCATGGTCAATGTTTCCTTCTCAACGTCTCACATGTGAGACGATCTCACAGTTTGTTGCCGCATTCCTCGCATCTAAGGTATTGGAAGAGCAAGTTTCTTCTCTTCTTCAAACTCCTTGTCCAAATGGTTCATCTTACGCGTGGTTTTGGATGTTATTCAGTAGTGTTTTGTTTTGATTAAAAAAAAGTAATATTTGCTTGTGACAGGTTTTCTCTCTGAAAAACATGTATGATTGATTATCGTCGATCCATGTCGTCCATTGAATAGGTATTTTGTACAAAAGAAACGAATTGTTATCAACTCTTTTTGTAGGGCATTGATAACATTTTGTCCCCTTGGAATATAGCATTAAAATTGACTTGAAGAATTTTCACTTTAACACTATAATTCTGGTATATTATTGTTGTTAATCATAGTAAGTACGAATTTAGGCCATGTTAATCAAATTGTAATGAAAATTGGTGTAATAATAATGAAATTTCATTGATGGATCAATTGTAATGAGCTTGAATCACAAACATAATTGGATTGTTTTTGATCATATTTACTTAAAATTATGAATTTTGTCGAATTTACTGTTATTTCTATTTCTACCTTTGATGGTCAAGCGGTAACGGTAACGATAACGATAAAAATTTCAAAATTGATAATTTTTCCGTTACAATAGTAATAGTAATGGTAATCGTAATGGTAATTATAATGGTAACGATATGGTATAATTTTCGGGCGTAATCGAATTGACATCAATTAGATTGTGTTATTTCATTATACAATTGTACGTGGGCTTCATGTGTCAACACAATTACATAACCAAGTAAACTACACCAAAAGTAATCAAATGGAGTCTAATTTTTTTTATTCATGTTGATCTATTACGTTTTCACTGGGGTAAATGAGACTTTAAGTTAATCAAATCGAGAGAATGTATGTGGATCAATTGTATTGAGATCATTAAGTATATTTGTTCTTTATATAATAATTTAAACAAACTATTTTTATTATAAATAAAAAACAATAGGTGTAATTTAGACGCCAATTCTTAATGTCTATTGGCCATGTGTTATATTCCTATTAGCCCATGTATTGTCTGTGTCTCAAGATTATATACTATTAATGTCTATGTAATCTACCTCCTACTTACCACTTTGCCTATGAATAGTGACATTTGGTAGATCTTGAATATACGCATATTAGTGAAAATTAATGAGAATTTTGGAGAGAAATTTAAAAGAAGAGATTTTCACAATTGCATATTTTCTTGAATTTCTTTAAATTTCTATATTTATAATTTTTTTTTCATTTCATTTTATTATTTTATTATTATATTAAATTTTCTCCATGTTCGTGTTCTCGTAGTACGCTGTTGTGTACCTTAATTTTATAACACGAACATAAGTTTCTATTGGTTCCCTTATTGAAAATAGGTCCTAAAGATAGGCCGGGTTTTCCTTTATTATAATTAATAAATTAAGTGTTATTTTGCGTATTTGGTAAATATTAAATTTCTAATATAAATACTGAAGGATCTCGTTTTACAGAGAACCTATGAGCGGAAGCGGAACGTCCAAATCCCATTTCGATTGAAGATAAACATTTACAGTAAAACATACATATTATGCACTTTAACTAAATTACATCATGCTTTTGAATAATAATAAATAGAGTTTAGAGATTATACCTTTAAAGAACTTTTCTTCAAGTAAATCCCTCATACTGTCATGAACACAACGAACAGTCACGAACTCTCCTTGAGCAAAAAACAATGAAACTCGAACCAAAATTGTAGGACACTACCACTTGGTGACCTTGGTATTCTCGAGGTGAGAACCTAGAAGTGGTAGGCTCTGGCTATTTTGGTTAGGAGGGAGTTTGTGAGATTTTGAGGAGGAAGACGATTGAAGGAAGAAGCAGTATATCATAGGAAAAACTTCAATCGTTTAGTTCAATGATGCTATCGCATAGGCTCTCTATTTCGTGTATATGACTTAGGAAGAAGAAGAAAAATCGTTTTTCTTTTTATTCCATTTTCCATAAAAACCACTAACCACCCACTAAGGTGGTTAGAGAGAAATAGGGGATAATTATAATTAATAATTATAAATAAATATGATAACCAACTAATCATATTATATTTATAACCTATAGTTTTAATATTGCATCACATACAATATAAACTATAATTCTTTTTCTCTATTTTATGGCATTTAATATAAATCATATTTATATTAAATTTAATAACCATGAATCTTATTCATAGAAAATATGTTTGAATCATATTCAAATATTTGTTCCTCCAGCTATAATGTATCAAATACATTATATCAATTATATCATATATAATTAAACTAATTTAATTATAACATATATAATTGAACAAATTTAATTATATCATAATTCCATCTCATTAATTTGAACATTTCAAATTAACCCAAAAACTGATTCTCAACTAAACCCTTTTGAGCTACCAAGGGGACCTTATGGACTTGTAGCTTGAAACTATAATTAAACTATTTATTTACTTTTTCTATCATCTGTTAACTGTTAGACACTCCACTAAAGACCAATAGTTGCACTATTCGCACTACAAATATATTTTTGTGTCCATTGGATATAACCAATATGATGACCCTTCACAAATTGTTTGTAAGTACAACTGGGTTAAATTACCGTTTTGCCCCTATAGTTACATCTAACTTCTTATGTACCATTAATCCCTCTAATAAATAATAGATCATAGTCCCACTATGACTAAACCTCTCTCAGACCAGGAGAGGGTGTGGCATCATATTGTTCAAGACCCGAAATCAACTCTTAAGGGAGCAATTTATCTACTTACCCCTGCTTCGGGAAAGAAGTGAATTCCATCTTGTGTAGTTGAGTTTCCAACTTCCCAATCAAATAAATCCCCAAAATGGTAGGCTTGTTGAGTTAGTAATCTGGCCACTCTCACCTCTACAAATAAAAGACTGCCCTTATAAGCAGGAATTAACAACTCACTCAGGATTAAGGTCATGTTACCTATGGTCATCCTAGTGAAATGAAAGTCTCTATTATAAACGGCGTTATATAACGAAACTAAGCATTCCGTTTCCGGTCTTATACAAACTTCTTTGTATAGAATATCCCCGTTCGCATGTCTAATACTTGAATGATTAGGATCATATCATTTATAGCACTTTACAATATTTGTAACACCTACAAAACATGTCATACTCTTAGTGTCACCAGGATAACGTACCCAGCCTTATCCATATACTATAGACCATTTAGGTTATCAATTAAACATGATCCACCTGTATGTCTCCACATACATATTTAAGTTACAACGATAACCTTGGATGCAACTAAAATATCATATATTTCATAGACAAAGTGAATAAAATATCAAATATTATTAATCACAGAAATGTTGTTCATACAAGGTTTACAAACTATAGGACCCTACGAGATTTAGGGCATTAGCCCCAACAAATACAATGTTTTGTGATATTGTTACCATGGCAAACCTTACGAAATTAAATTTTGCTGTCCTTGACATTAATGACAATAATTATTTGTCATTGGTACTCAATGTCGAAATTCACCTGGATGTTATGAAGCTTGGAGAAACAATTAAAGAAGAAAATACGACATTTAGCTAGGACAAAGAAAAAACTATGATTTTTCTTTTCCATCATCTCCACGAGGGATCGAAAATAGAGTAGCTTAAAATAAAAGATCCCTGTATCTTGTGGAAGAATTTGAAAGAGAGGTATGATCATAAAAAAAACAGTTATTCTTCCTAAAACTTATTATGAGTGGATGCATTTGGGGCTACAAGATTTTAAATCAGTAAGTGATTACAATTCCACATTATTTAAAATCAATTCGAAATTGCTATTATACGAAGAGAAAACTACTGACATTGATATGTTAGAGAGGAAATTTTCTATATTTTATATCTTGAATATGCTCCTCCATTAGCAATATCGAGAGAAAGGTGTTAAACAGTATTCTAAACTAATTTCATGTCATCTCGTGGCCGAACAAAATAACGGTTATTGATTTATCATGAATCTCGACCAACTGAAACAACACCATTCTCTGAAGTGAATGTTGTAAATTTTAATAATAATCGTGATTGAGGTCGTGGTCGTGCCCGCAGTAGAGGAAGAAATAATTTTTCTTTTCGTGGTGGACATTATAATCATCCAAATTTCAAGATAACCATACAAAATGATGTTCATAAAGGAAAAACTCCACAAGATAAGAATTCAAAAGATGATGAACAAAACTGCTTCCAATATGGTATGACTGGGCATTGGTCATGTATTTTTCGTACATTGAAACACTTAGTTGATTTGTATCAAGCTTTCTTGTAGGAAAAAGGAAAAAATGTGGAAACAAATTTTGCATACTAGGATAATGATATATTTGACATATCTCATATGATAAATTTGGATGTGGTGGACTTCTTTGAATCTTCTGAAGAGAAGATCGACATAGTTGATGGAACATCAAGTGTTTCTTTTGACTTTGAGAATATCTAGACTTAATGTTGTTATTGTTGTTGTTTTTTAATCTATCTTCATATTTTTTTTTAGTAAATATTAACTTTTGTATATTCCAAATATTGTTTTTCTTATTGTAATTATTTTATTTTAATGAAGAAACATGGATCATTTTCATATGTTAGGTGATTAAAAAATGAGCAAAGAAGATATATATCTAGCAAACAGTGCAACTATGTACACAATACTTATAAGTAGAAAATATTTTTCCAAATTGACAATGTTGGAAGCAAGAGTCAATACAATATCAGGTTCTGTGAATTTGATTGAAGGCTTTAGAAAAACAAATGTTATTTTGCCTAGAGGAACAAAATTTATAATTGACGATGCATTGTTCTCTAGTCAATCAAAGAGAATCTTTTTAAGTTTTAAAATATATACGTTATTATATTGCGACTGATAGTAAGGACAATATGGAATATCTTTATATTACATCTATTGTCTCACATGAAAAACGTATACTAGAAAAGTTGCCCGTTTTATCTTTTGGATTATATTATACTCATATACGAGTACTTGAAACATATGCAATAATGAACTTGAAGTTCATGAATCCAGATATATTTGCTATGTTGACATGACAGATTGGGTCATCCAGGGTCTATAATGATGAGAAGAATTATTGAGAATTCAAATGAACACCCATTGATGAGCCAGAAGATTCTTTAATCTAATGAATTATCATGTGATGCTTGCTCTCAAGACAAATTAATCATTAGATCATCATTAGCTAAAGTGGAAACTGAATCACCTACATTTTTAGAATGAACTCATGGTGATATATGTGGACCTATTAACCCACCAAATGGACCATTTAGATATTTTATGGTATTAATAAACGCATCTAGTAGATGGTCATACGTGTGTTTATTATCAAGTCGAAATCTTGCATTTGCAAGATTACTTGCTCAAATAATTAAGTTAAGAGCACAATTTCTTGATTATACAATTAAGACCATTCGTCTTGATAATGTTGGTGAATTTACTGTTGGGGTTTGTGCCCTAAAGTCTTGTGTCCTGTAATTTGTAAACAAATTTGTAAGAACACTTGTGATGTATAATATATATGATATTTACTTCACTTTACTTTGCACATTTAGATATTTTTTTATTTTATCACAAACCAATAAACTTAATATCCCTGGTTGTCTTTATGTAACTTAAGCATGTATGTAGTGATATACAAGTGGATCATATCTTAAGTGACAACAAAAAATAGTCTGTAGTATATGGATATAGAAGGGAAACCTTATCCTGATAACACTACGGACATGGCCCGCTTTGTGGAATTGTTACAAATGTTGTCACAGATGGTCTGATCCTGATCATTCGTGTAGTGGACATGCGAACGGGGGCGTCCTATACAAAGAGTTTGTATAAGACCTGACCTCGAAGTATTAATGTCTTGTCATATAACTCCATTCATGACTAAGACTTCACTTCACTAGGATGACCATAGGTAACATGACCTCAATCCTAAGTGAGTTGGGAACTCCTGCCATTGAGAGCGGTTCTTTGATTTGCATGGGTGCGAGTGGCCGGAGCGCTGACTCAAACATACCATTTTGGGGATTCGTCTGATTTGGGAGCTGGGAATTCAGCTTCACAAGATGAAGTTCACTCCTTCCCCAAAGCAGGGGTTAGTAAATAGATTGCTCTCTTAAGAGTTGATCCCAGGGCTTGAACGATGTGACGCCACACACCTTCTCATGGTCCGAGAGGTGTTCACACATAGTAGAACTATGTTGTATTGTTCATTAGAGGGATCAGTGGTACTGAAGAAGGAAGATGTAATTACAGGGAAAAAACGGTAAATTGGCTTGCTGTAATTACGAGCATCTGTGAAGGGTCATCGTACTGATGATTGGTTATATCCAATGAACATAGAAATATATCTATGGTAAGAAGAGTTCAATTGTCGGTCTTTAGTGGAATGCTTGGCAGTTAACAGATGGTGGATATCGTGACTAAAGAGTTTAGTCAGCTATTCACGTACCACTGGAGCTTTGAGCCTTAGGTCCATAAGGTCCCCTTGGTAACTTGGATACAAGTTGAGAGTCAAGTTTTGGGTCAGTTTGAAATGTTCAAATTGACAAGAGGGAGTTCGATTATATATGATATAATTGAACTAGTTAATTATATATGATATAATTAATTTTGTGTATGAGATACAATAATTTAGAGGAAATTGGATATAAATATGATTTATATCTAGTGGAGAAAAAAAATACTATAATTAATATATGATATTAATTTATGTGTTATGAATATGATGAGATCACATTCATTGGACGGTTAAAAGGGAAATGGGATGACATCTCTTCTGTTCTAATAAAGGATAAGTGTGTTGAAAAGATGCATAAATAGCTCACGGTGTGTTAAGCATGAGATGCGCAGACATTGTGTTAAAGAGTGTGTCATCGCTTAGAAAATCAGTGCCTATATGATAGTGTCTGCACGATCGCTTACCTATACGATATTGCTAAGCGACCGCTTACCGATTACACCTTCGCGCGCTATTTACTAAACGATCGTTTACCTTTTCCTAAGCGATCATTTAGCTTCTGATATTCATTAAACGATCGTATAGACGATCACTTAGTTTTTCCTACATGATCGTTTAGACGATCGCTTACGCTTTTCCTACACGATCATTTAGATGACTACTTATCTTTTTCTACACGATCGTTTAGACGATTGCTTACTTTTTCCTACACGATCGTATACTTCACCTAAACGATCAAGCATCTTATCTATGCGATAGACGAGCTCATCTTCCTCTTGCTTGATCATTGTGTACGACCTCTCTTCCTTCTCCCCTCTACTAAATCCGAACAAAGCCCACACTTTGGATTCTCACTTCAAGAATACTGAGGGCTCTGAGTGGTGGTGTCATCTTTGTTTTCTTCTGTTCGAGTGATGATTGATTGAGGTAGACGGTTGGGTTTTAGACTCGCTGTAAAGAAGAAGTCTTAAACCGTCTCTTGATCTCTTTAGCATTATGAATGCATATTAATGTGAATGTATATGTGGTAATTCTGTCACAATGAATTGAAAAGATCCGCTTTCGTTTGTAGGTACTCTTGAATAAGAGTTCCTTCATTTACATCCCAAGCTTTTGATAATTATTGTATGTTAATTGGGATAAGTGTTGAACATCTTTTAGCTCATGTTCATACACAAAATGGTTTAGCAGAATTATTTATAAAACGTTTGCAATTAATTGCTAGACCATTACTTATGAGAGCTAAGCTTTCTACATCTGTAGGGAACATGCTATTTTGCATGCAACGTTAATTGTATGCATTAGACCAGTAGCTTATCATAAGTACTCACCATTACAATTAGCTTATGGCCATGAGCTAAATATTTCTCATTTGAGAATTTTTGGATGTGCAGTATATATTCCAATTGTTCCACCACAACGTACTAAGATGGGTCCTCATAGGAGGTTAGAAATATATGTTGGATATGTTTCCCCATCAATTATTAAATATCTTGAACCCTTAACGAGTGATGTATTTACTACACAATTTGCTGATTGTCATTTTATTGAGACGAAGTTTCCAATATTAGAGGGAGAAATTCAAAAGTTGGAAAAAGAAATTACCTAGGCACGTTCGCCTACTCATCTTCCATTTACCTTGGCTTTCACTAACCTCCTTGTGAGGTTAATTCCTTCTTTGGTAGCCTTGAGCAAGTCCTTACTTGCTAGATATACTAACCTTGATATAGCCATCAGTGCATGCCTCATGTCATGCCCATCCAACTTCCTCTCTTTAACCCTTGGGTGCATAACCTTGCCAATGTCTTCCTTCTCAAACTCTCCATTTCTCTCAAGTGTCAAGTTTCCTTATTCACCCAAGAGCTCCAATATTCCATACTTAGGGAATTTCCTTCCCTCATTTGGCTTCACTTCACTCCTAACTTCCCTTTACTTGCAACTCTCAATACGTTACTGAGTTTTGGTTGTCTAACAAGCTACCCGAGGCATATCTTCTTAACACTTAGAGAAATTCTTCTTAACCTTTATATACATTCTACATAGCATACACTTAAATTAACACTTACTAACATTATAAGCACGTCATTAAAAAGAGACTTAAACACAATTACTTAGTAATGTAGGTTTAGGGGTTGAGGTTGAAGAGCCTTGTTTTCCATCTCTTGAGAGCTCTCTCATTTTTGATTTTTCTCTCTCTTTTAAGCCTTCTAAATATGAATCTGCATTTAATTTTTCATCTTTTAATTTTCCTTATATTAAAAACACCAAAGATAACTTTTTTGCTTTCAGGTGCCCAGGAGAAGATGGTGAGCCTACAAGACTTTGTAGCTTATATTGATTCAAGCAAGAAAAGGCCTGAAAAATGGGAGAATTTTTACGTGTCTTGATGTATAATCTCCCATGTCAACTAGCTCGAGACGTTAAAGTAATCGCTTATTGGGAGGAAACCCAAGTTTTATTTTCTTTCAATTGCTTCAACTTATTTGTTTTTGTTTTTAGTTTAGCTCTCATGATGTTCAGTCTTATATATTTTGAGTTTCTATCTTACAGGAGCCCTCAATAAAGCAGTAGTTTACAGGCCTGACACACATGGATCACTTCACTAATCAGGCCAGTTTCGCTTATTCTCTATGCTTATTTCTTGCATTGAAAACAATGAATATTTCTAAGTTTGCAGTGGGGGAAGTATTGCGTACTTTTTCTTGTTTGTCTATATTTATCCTGCTATGCATGTATATAGGAAAAAATTGATTTATGCATGTTAATTAAATGAATATGTTTGAGAGGCTAAATTTTTGGAGAATTTCTTTTTTCTATTTTGAGTCCAAAAATGATGTATACTTTAATTGTTAAATTGATAAGTATGCGAGGACTATGATTGCTTGTGAGTTATTTTGTATTTGTGCATTAGATGATCTGCTATGGAAATAAGATAACATACTCTTGAATTAAGTTTTCTTTAACTCTCGCTTTTATTCCCTTGCATATTTGAGCACGTAGCTTTGTTTGCTTAAGTTTCTAATGTGAAGCATGAATTTCATTGAATTAATTAGGTTGTCACCCAAAAGGTCTTGAAATGAGTTAGGAACTTTTTTTTTTTATGTATTTTGTAGTCTTGTTACAAGATTGAAAAAAAAAGGAAGAAGAAGAAAAAAATGAGAAAAAATATAATATAAAAAGAAAGAAAATAGTCTAAAAGAAGATTACTCCTCCTTCCTATTGTAGCTTAGGAAGTGAGTATGCCTAAGCATTTCGATTAAGACATTGCTCATAGTTAGATGCTATTCATGAAACCTATGTGGGCAAGCCAAAATGAAGGTAGTGTGTCATGAGATGTTCTTCTTTTGCCTTAAAAAAAAAAAGAGAAAGAATAATTGTCAATCTAGTAATTTGTTTGCTACATAAATTATAAAGAAAATTCTAATAAGTTTCACCAAACTAAAGTAGGGGGAAAACTAAAAAGGTTCATTTAAAATCATGAAAAATTATTAAAATTTAAATAAAAGGGCTTACATACACGTGAGGGATAATAAGATTTGGCCTTGAAATCCTTTAATGTTAGGATGTGCTTGAAATGTTTCTGCTAATGGATCTAATGTTCCTATTTCAAATGAGGAGGTTTTGAGTCATTTGCATGCTTGTCTGAACTCCCCTATATTCTTGTTCTTTTTTTGTTAAGGACTAGCAAAGTGTTAAGTTTGGAGTGGTGAAATGCACTCCAAAAGTGCATTTTTTGGGCTTAGAATTTATTAGTTTGATGCTTGATTTGAGATCTTTAATGCTTTTGATGTTTAATTGTAGGAAATCGAGAAATCGGACCAGACCAAGCATTTTCAAGGATAAAATTATCAAAATACCCCCAAGAAATGTCAAAATTTTGACATAGGGCAAGGGGAAAAGCAGAAGAAATTGTTAAGGATGAAAAATAGGGTATCATCACGTATAGCGTTACAATGCTACCCCGCTTCGCTGGAGACCTAGGAGGAATGAAAAATAGAGCAGCGTTGTGACACTCCAGCTCTGTGAATAGGTGCGCGTTATACTCTGTTCTTTAGACAGCGTTGCAACGCTGCGACTACTATCTATAAAAGAGTTCTTCCACATATTTGGAAAAAGGTGTTGGTTTTGGGGGCTATTTTAGGGTTTTAGACAGAGTCCGTCAAGGCCACCACAAGGAGCTAATTTCTAAACAAAGGTGACATCTTGGAGCTTCCATCAGAGTGGAGATTTGAGATCGTTGGAGAGCAGTCCTGAGCTTGAGGACGACAGTCAATATCACGGCTTGCATTTTCTTCCCTCTTTTATTTTCTGTTCCTTTACATTTGGATAGGATATGAATAGTCTTTATTGTATCGCTTCCATGAGTGATTGATTTATAGTCCTTAGGGTTTTGATATAATTTTTGGATTATGAACTTTGTTAACTATTCTTGAATTTATTGGATGTTTAAACTATTTTGCCATACTTATGTTTAATGCATTTGAACAATTAGCTATTGTTTGAATGATCTTAATTTGATGTCGTGCTTGAGAGAGAGGGCATTAGATGGAAACTAGCATATCAAACTATTAATCATCTATGCATGAAAATGATAGGAGGTTAACAAAGATTGATAATAGAGGAACCTAGTGCTACGTCTAACTAATCGATTGCATGAGAATGAGTTGATATTTAGGTGTGAGAAAGGGTTTTTTCTCCATAGAGGATACCTGGATAAAATATTCTGAGGTCTATAATTAGCATAAAATGAATTTGAGATCTAAATAATTAATTAATTGATCCATCAATGAAATCATCGCCCTTGGACATGTCTTTGTCTAGTTTTGCCCTGATGTTATATGTTTTGCATTCTAGGATTAGATTAGTTTCATCACAGTCCGGTCCCTTAAATAAAATTAAAAGAATCTCTGAATAGCTAAGAGTGAGTTAAACCAATTCCCCAGAGAATGATACTCGGTCTTAACCGTATTAAACTATATTATAATTTGATGCATGCACTTGCACCCGATCAATATGCAATTAATCTTTGGAGCTTAATGAGTTAAATCTAAATTCCCTAGGCTAGGCCTTTAATCAAATCAAATTCCAATTTTAAATTACGCTTTTACTTTTATGCACTTTTAATTCATTGCAATCAAAACAACAAGCTCCAAACCCCCCTTGTTACCTTTCGAATTCATCAATTAGCTTAAATAACTCAAGATTCTCTGTAGAGACGACCTGTTCCCACTAGGAAAGCTCTTGAGAGTGATTTACAAATTCATTTGCTTGAGGTCCCGACAGGCCTCAATTAAATAATTAGGATGCTTTCTTTTTTTAATCGAATGATTCGACTACCTATAACGTTGTTGAGTTTTCTTAGGCGGAGTAAGTCATTGTGCACACATGAATCGAATGCATGTTTAATCATTGGAAATTGATTATCGTATTTGTAACTTGCGCTTCCCTATGTGCTCATTAGATTTAAGAGAATGCATTAGCAAAGTTTGTGCACTAACACATTCCATATGCAGGAATTCAAGAGAGAGAAAAACCTTGCACCGGAAACAAGAAGGTACCCATGTGGCCAAGAAAGTCGTGAACATAAGACGATAAAGACTTGAAAGATAGAGCAATCACAAGAAGAAACATGCGGCAAATCCACCTAAGATGCAACCAAGAGCTAATCGCATCCAAAAAAGGGGGGACCACCAACAATTGCAGAAGCAGATGCACAAAAGTATCTAATGTGCCTACAAATGCAGAACCGGATGTGCAATAGCACCTGACGTACCTGCCACAGTCCTGTGTGGCAAAAGTAGTCCCCCGGCCAATTCTCTCTCTATATATATGCCTCGTCCCAAAGAAGATAGATATACGAACAGAGAGAGAAAATAGAGACTCAAGAGAGAATCCCAGTTTCACACAAGATGGTAGAAAGTTCCATTTTCCAAGGAGAACATTCTCTGAGATTCGAGAGAATTTCCAGAGAATTTTTTCGCATCACCATTTCCAAAAAGATCCTTCTCAAGAAACACCACCCATCCCGTCGAAAAAGCAAGCTCGAGAGAAAAGCTTCCCCATCATCCACCGCCGAGCATAGCAACATCCTTATCTCATCATTATCATCTTTTACTTCTTCATCCTTTGTTTTTTCGCATCATTGCAACAAACTATTTTGGATTCTTTTGAATATTTATATCATGACTATTTCCTTCATCGTTATCATCTCTTTTCTTCTCACCATGAGTAGCTAAATCATTAGTAAGTTGTAATGAGTTAAATCTCATGCCAATGAACTTAAATGAGTAAGCAAGTGTTCATTTGGGTGATGAAACAAATCCAACTTGTGAATCCCTGACCATTGGATTCATAAGGTAGCAATTAACTACTCGAGAAAGCAAGAGATTGTGGATTTCATCCATCCAAGTAAGAGAAATGCTTAGAGATAAGTAATTCCTTACGTTCTAAGTAACCTATGCATGCATCATGGAGACATGACTAGTGTGGCTAACTCACCAAGAGGTGGAGTCATAAAGGTTACAAACATGAACATAAGCTTGTCATTAGGTTCAAAGGTATGAGAGATGCTCATCCTAACTCCATTTTCTCATTCATTTCACAACCAAACTATTCTACGTGTTCATACTTCTATTTCCCTTCACACACTCTATTGCACCTCTATTTACGCCATTGTAGTTTATGTTATGCATTTCACACACACAACATCATCTTTGCCACTTCATACACCTTCCCCTACGTTTGACAAAATAATTCCATCAGCTAGATTAGTTATTATTTTAATTGAAATCCACGTGTTCGACCTCAGTTCTTGCCGAGACTACCTCTTGATTAGTTTATACTTGGACTGTTAGGAGTAAAACTTGTGCATTTTAAGTAGATTTCACTAAGTGATTAGGAACACAACATAGCACACAATAAAGATAAGCACACTTATGCACGGAACAACAACGTGACCTTCCTATTCCTAGGTTCTTAGTCCTATATCCCTTTGTAAGATCTGTTTACGCTTTAGCCTTTTCATCACTAAAGCTCCACTAGATTGTTAAATTAAGTGGCCAGTTTATTTAACAATACTATCTTTAATTTCAACAAAGAGAATGCAGAAATTAAGTTGGTGTCAGTGCAACATTGCTTAAGCCACAAAAATCCTAGGGCATCCACCTTATTGAATCCCTAAAATAATTTAGCTCATGGTAAGTGAAAAAAATAAGCATCTTTATTAAATCATAAACCATAGCTACAAGATAGTGTCCGATTGGGAAAATAAAATAACTACAATAAATAAATGAAATGGAAATGTTGGAAAAATACAACTCAAGAAGGGATCTTTAATTAAGCCTTCAACTCGTTAGTATTTCCCTAACGCGATTCCCCTTTTCCAAGGAAAAATCATGCCTCATTGCACGTTTCAACGGGATGAGTGAACTGTTGAGAATGTCCTAGAACTCGCAGTTAGTAAATTTCATGTTAAATATTCTATTTATCAATAAAATATTATTGAGTATCTTATTCGATAAAGTTGTTGATATTGCATTCTATTATGAAAATCTAATAAACATATCCATGGCTATAGTATGAATACTTTAATTTTATGTGATGACATAATAGGATCAAGTTAATAGTATATAGTCTAAATGGTCTATAAGTATATGGATGAAATTGGGTATCTCATCCTGATAACACTATTGGATGCGGCCCATTTTGCATGTTGATACATATGATGTGATATACAGATCATTCATGTAAAGACATGTGAGTGGAGGCATCCTATGCAATGAGTTTGCATAAAGACTGAACTTCGAAATAGTCACTTTTCTTTATAACAACCGTTTACTGTTAAAATTGACTATTTCATACTAAAATAACCTAGGATAACTCGATCTTAATCCTAAGCTAGCTATGAACTCTTGTTTATTCAGAATTATTCTTTGATCTTCATAGGTGAGAGTAGTCCAATAACACTGCTCAATAAGACTCCCATTTTGGGAATAAGACTGGATAGATAGCTGGAGACATAGCCTTGTAAGATGGAATTCACTCCTACCCATCTTATGGTTAGCAGATAGGTTGTTCGCTTAAGTACTGATTTTTTATCTTGAACATCGAGGCTTCACCCTCTCGTGATAGAGAAAGATATGATTCATAAGTGGTATTATGAATCAGTTATTCATTAAAGCGTCAGTGGGAGCTTAATGAATAGATGCATTTACAGGGGTAAAAGGGTAATTTTGACCAAACTGTAAATACAAATGACTTGTGAAGGTTCAACTTATCGATTATGGTTAACATGTACATAAATACATCTACAATGAAGAGAGTGCAACTATCGAGCTATAGTGGTGTGCCTTAATAGTTAATGAATAGTAATTAATTCGGTTTAAAGAGTTTAACCAATTAATTATAAATCGTTGGAGTTCATGATCTGTAGATCCACTAGGTCCATGTACTAGCTCATAAATTGGAATAATAAATTGAGTATTGATCGGATGAAAATTGAATTTAGGGTTATGAATTTGAATAATTTTAGGGTTTTCAATTGATTGTATACGATACAATTAAAACGTTTAATTTAGTCGAAATTAAACGAAATTGGAGAATCAATTAATATTTAAATTATGATTTAAATATTAGTTATATGAAATTTAATCATATTGATCGAATGGGTGTTTTATTAATTTAATATTAAGATATTAAATTAATAATTTTTAATTAAAAGGTTTAATTAAAATTGAAATTAGTTTTATTTAAATAAATTATTTTGAATTAATTTTATAAAACTAAAATTTAAATAAAATAGTTTTATTTAAAAGAAAAATAAATTTAAATAAAATTGATTAGAGTTAGTGGATTTTTTCCAAAAATTGAAAAAATCCACTAACCTCATTTGGGTGGTTAATCACCAAAATCCACTTTGATCTTCAATTAAACTCCAAGTAGGAGATGCCCTACATGCAGCCCTTCTTCCTACATGAATCCAGCCTATGAATTGAAGCTTCATCCAAGGAATTGAGAGATGAATCTGAGTTTCACACCTAAATTGCTGCAAATTAGTGGAGAGATCTACAAAGGTAATGTTTTGTTACCATACATTCCTTCTTGGAGATTAGTGGAGAAGATCTTAATGGTGGTCTACTTGAAGAATTAAGCTCAAATTCATGGAAATTTTGCTGAATTCGTGGAGAGATCTACAAAGGTAATGTTTTGTTCAAACCCTCTTATAAATATCTCATGAGTAGCATGTTTAAAACTCAAATTAGGTATAGTTAAAGTGCTTATTGATTCTAAATTCTTCTGTTGCATGTTATATTACTCCTTCATGAACTAGAGCCACTATATCTAAGAGGAACTTTCATTCTTAAGGCTACTGACTTGAGAAGTTGAGAATATGTCTAAAAGAACTATTGGAAATGACAGAAACGTTAGGAAGAAAGTGATGAATTCGGAGGTAAAGAGTTGTATCTTGAAATAAAGGTCTTATCCATCTTATATACACCCCAAAATGGTTGGGAAGGGTCGAATTCCATGCTTAGAGGGGTTACCAGCCGAAATCAAGGTTACCCAACTTATTAGAACGTGAAAATCGCAACTCCCTTGACTGGGTCGAAATCTGGAAAATTAGGGCTCACTGATGCAGCCGCAATACTTTTAGTAATACAATCGCATCAAACCAAAAAACCGTAGTCTAGCCTAAGTTTCCTAAAAAGATCCCCAAAAACAACTCTAAATCAACAAATAACACCATGTAAACTAAAACAAACCCTCACAAGATCATTTTAACCAAATAAGACTAAATTTAGGGGGAAAACACATGCAAAAGTCAATTTTAACACGAGATAAAAGCCCGAAAACATGCATTTTATGACATGCATCATAAATACATTTATGTATTTCCTATTTTTGAAGCTCCCTTAATGATGGAGAGAGAAATATATTTATTATGGAGAGAGAAAATGCATTTACTATAATTTTTTTCCATTTTCAATTGGAGAGAGAAAATGTATTTAATATTTTTTTTTCATTTTTATTTGGAGGGAGAAAATGACATTTAATATGATTTTATCTTCCATTTCATTTTTCATGTTGATTTTTTATATTATGTAATATATTCCATTATTTATTTGAAAATATTCTAACAAATATATGAAATAGACTGGTAAATTATCTGATATGTACTCAAATATACTGGTAAATATATCTGATATGTACTCAAATACAACTGTTTCATGGCAACTTATTGGTTTTTCTGATGGATTCATGGTTATTTTTAAATATTCCTTAGAACATTGTATTAGATGCTTGCAAATATTCTAACCAATGTATGAAATATAAGTGTACTCAAATATATTGTTGTACCTTTCAAAAGTTCTGATATAACCGTATCCACATGACAGTATAATATAAATCACAGTTTATATGATAAATTCAAAGTAGTCAAAAATAAACATAAATATCTACCAAAGTATATAAGTCACAGACGGACTTAATGTTCAACACTGAATATATATATATATATATATATATATATATATATAAGCATATATATCATAAACAAGAAATCTAAATACAAAAACCATCATCGTTTATATAAAATAAACGATTATATATATCACAGTATATATATGTACTTTTATTCCTTGGTTTGTGTGTCCAAGAACTCTCCCCATCTTCATCTCTTCTTCTTCCCATCTTCATCTTCATCTCGTCCAAAACCCGCACTGTCGACCGGATCTTCTCACCCCGCGCCATCAACCAGATATATATATGGATTATTTGAAATAAACCCCACTGTCCAGCCTTAGATCCATGCCCAGCTATGTCGTCGACCTACTAAATCTGCATGTGTCGCTACCTAAATTCGCCCACGGCAACACCATTGTTCATCGTCGGTAGCCTCCATCAACGTCAACCACCATGTCACTATCGTTCATCTCTCGCCATCCACCGCACCACCTTCTCGCGCCATCCATTATGCCACTACCATTCGTCTCTTGACTAGAGTGTAATGACACTTGTCCTTCTGTGCTCTAGCGTAAAGGGCAACGTAACAACACTCTCCCGTCATGCTTAGCACATAATGCAATTTTTGTTTCATAATTAGTCCGTTCTTGCTCCAAATTGCACCGATCTTCTCAGCAATACTTGTATCATGATCGACACGAACTTACAGACTTGATAGCAAGAATTAAACGCTCAAAGCGCTTGGCCCTTACAACTTTAAACGATTTAAAGCAGTAAATCTAAGTATCAAATTTTGAAAACATCCAAAGTGTAAAACCCACACTCACAATGTAGTAAAATTATCCACCATTTCTCTGATTTTCGTTACCAAAAAGAAATTCAGAGACACAATTTGGCTCTAATACCAATGGAAGGAATTGAATTCTCAACTGAAGTGAGTGATCGCCTTTGGGTTAATGAATTCTTTTTGGAACAAACTAAAAAACAGAGAAAATAATACAAAAGGATAAACATAACCTAAGCATGCTTTCTACAAATGACAGAGATTGATGGAAGAATGATTTACTCACTTTTGTAAAAAAAACCTTTCTTTTCTCCAAAGATCACGAACTTATCTCCCAAGTCACGGATTGTTCTTCAATGAACACGGCAACGAAAACCTTCTAAACACGACTATGAAGTCCTCCTTGTTATCTTCAAGGTCAAGAACCGGAAGAAGTTGTGGGCTCTTCACTTTAATTTTGTTGAGAAAAAAGGATTTTCTTTGAGAGAGTTATTGAAAGGAAGAAGAAAAGTGATGACATGTAGAAATGCATGTCATCTTAGGCCTTTTAATTAGAATTATGAGGGTTGTTAAGCAGAATATGTGGCAATTATGTTAGGAATTCATGAGAAAATGAGTTTGCGTCGTTCAGCATGATGAATCTCAGCTAACCCATTATTATGCGTTATTATGTGTTCAATGTTCTATTTTTGTAGCTAACGTAGGAAATGGACGCAAATGCGGAAGACGAACCATCGCATAAACGACCGCATGCAGAGAAACTCTCCATCGTGAAGGCGAACGTGTTCGATCAACACATGGGTGTTGCGGTAATCAGCCACATAAGTCCATCGCATGGGAGTTACACTCGTCAAGCAATTGCGGTCATCATGTCGAAGTTACGGTATTAAGCGAATGCGGTCACTGAATGATTGCAGCTACACGATAACGTATAATAGAGGGATTAACGTAAGATTGGTGGAATGAACGCATCAACGTACATTTTAGGAAAATCAAAAGCTGATGTTGACATTTCACCTACCACGACGTTAGCAGCAAAGATTCAGAAAAAAAACTAAACGCACCGCAAATGTCAGAATCAGAGCAGTCCATTAATGTTGTCGACGATCTAGGCTCTATATAAAGAAGTTGATGAGCAGAATTTCAACTTATCCAGGGTTTATCTCTGCGATCCAGACAAATACGTAAGAAGAAGCTTGAGAGTTCTTCACCTCCTTCATCCATTCCGAGTGAGACCGGAGCCTTCGATCGGAGCTAGATCTCAAGAGAGTTAGCTCCTTCGCCCATTTATGGCACCACCGGCAACCTTGACGCACATCTGCAGGAAGCAAGTCATTGCTTCCAACTGGTCATTTCATTTTCTCTTATTTTCTTATATTGTATTATATTACATTTTGTGATTAAAGAATTAATACATGATGTGTTCAATGCATTTCTGTGTTTCCTTCGACTCCATCTTCATCTTTTTTACTTAGCATCTTTAACTTTCATTGCATCACTTAGTGAGATTGCTAGAGTATCGCATACTTAGTCATGTGAATTAGGGAAATGAAGCATGTTGCAAATCACCGAAAGGTGTGCATTACGTGAGTGTGTGAGTAAACCTTATTTGCTTAGTGTGAAGCTGTAGCTACGCCTATCTATAGGTGGATGCAACGCTTGTCTATGAGTAAAGTCAACAACAACTAACTGCCCGGGAGGGTAAGTGGCTGGTCGCATTAAGCAATGTAAGTTATTATTCACTAGAGATAGGAAAAATCTTATGTCAGCAAAGTTCATGTGGTTACTTTGTCTTATGAGCGCATCATTCATCATTTAGGCATACTTGAGAAAGTAGTCTAAAATCTAAATCTAAAACTCGAGAGAGCGGATTGGAACGCATAAGCAAGAATGGGAAACTTAGAGATAAGCTCCGTTTGCTTTTACATAGCGTATGCACCCTACGGATAGGATATTGCATGCATTCAGGAAGTAGGATACGGTGGTATGTGGCCATCATGCTCATGCGGCGAGAGCACGTGAGCAGGTTATGGAGGTTTAGGCAGGCATAGGCTTTCCGACACTATTGCATATACATCGCATAGGTCCTAGAGTTAGGCTCAAGTGTGTGTAGCATGATCGTATAGCTTGTGTTGACTAAGGTTGCCCTTGCGGTCACTCTTAAGGGTTGCAATGAAGACATATCCACATTTTATCTATTTTCCCATTCATTTGTTCCATGTCAAGAGTTGTCGTGTCTCTACCTCTCATTCACACTCCCATTGCGTTGTCTGTTACTTAGGAGTAGAAGTAGTGTTAGCATAGAAACCCCTCCATCATTCTTTTATTCAAACTGCCGCATGCACATTATCACATTCGTCTAGCTACAAGTCCCTGAGTTCGACCTCGGATCACCCAAGAAAATTGCATTCGCGTTATACTTGGCGTGAGTGCAAGAAAACTTGTGACAGGACGCATGGTCATCGCATACATTGATTAATGCTTCCAACGTATGACCACGACGCATGATAATCAACGCATACATTAAGGACATGCATCGCATATTGCATCCACAGAATTTTAGTTGTTGAGTAATTGACATCTAATTTCCCATCATCAAGTTTTTTACGCTGTTTTTGGGGACTTCAAAAAATCCATGTGCTAACAGTAATTTTTCTGATTTCTTTACAGCTCTCAATCTCTGGCGAATTACGACCTGGAGATTGAGAGGACGTTCAGACGGAGACTAAGAAACAACTGCCAACAACAGCGGCCAGATAAAGACGATATGGTGGAGCAGCTTGGAAACAGAGCACCAAACGAAAACAACGTCATGGCGAATCCAATCCTACTGGCAAACGATCGTAATAGACCCATCAGGGACTATGCATCGCCAAACCTCTACGATTTCTCTCTAAAAATCATGAGGCCTGCTCTTGATGAAAGCCGATTCGAAATGAAACCGGTGATGCTATAGATGATCCAGACTGCAGGACAATTCGGAGGACGGCGTGGCAAGGACCCGCACGCCCACCCCCAAAGCTTTATAAAAATCTGCAACACTTTTATGTTCCCAAATATCTCTGCTGAAGAAGTTTGACTAACTCTTTTTCCATTTTCTCTTGTGATCAGGCACGAAAATGGGTGTATTCCCTCGAGCAGGGAGATATCACTTCATGGGAATAGGTCGTAGAAAAGTTTATGAAGAAACATTTTCCACCTACTGAGAATGCTAGAAGAAGAAAACTAATAACCAATTTTGAACAAGACATGGACGAATCGCTCAGCGATGCCTGGACGAAGTTTAAGAGGCTGGTCAGGGACTGTCCACACAACGGATTGCCAAACTACCTGCAAATGGAAATTTTTTTATCACGGTTTAAATCCCGCTTCACAGACCGCTGCTAATACGGCAGCCGCTGGTGGTCTACTAGACAAAACGTATGATGAGGCTAAGAACATTCTGGATCGCATCTCTAAAAATCACAAGGATTGGAGAGAGTGCGATCAGAGACTAAGAATAAAAGATAACGACGCAAGCAATGGTGCTATTGCTTCACTTCAGAGTCAGATGACCGCAATGATGAACCTAATTCAAGGAATCACAATCAACAGCCCAGCGCCGCATAATAGGCAAGTAAACGCAATTAATCAGACTGGCGCAAGGTATGCGACTTACGGTGAAGGAAACGCAATGGAAGAATGCCCACAGAATCCACAGTCTATTTATTTTGTGAAAAATAATCCATTCTCTAACACTTATAACCCCGAGTGGCCCCAACTTTGTGTGAAAAAATCAGCAACAAAATTTCCAATCTGTGGCATAAAATGAAGGGCCATCCGGATTCTTCCCACGAAATAACGGTCAAACGAGCAGTCAAGCCAGTAGTTTGCAACCACCGCAATCTTCCTCCTTAGAAAGTCTATTGAAGCAGTATATCGAGAAAAACGAAATTGTGCTTCAAAACCAGGCGACGTCTATCCGCAACTTGGAATTACAGATGAGCCAGATTACAAGTGAGCTAAAGAACATACCTCTAGGGGCCCTGCCGAGTTCAACAAAACTCCCACGCAACCCAGGGGGATTAGATAAAGAGTAATGTCAAGTTGTGACATTGCGGAGTGGAAAAATTGTGGAGGGAGAAAGGAAGAAGCCTAGCCGGACGGCTCCAATTAAGCTAGAACCTGAAATTGCAGCGACTCAGGAAGAAGAAGGGGAAAAAGAAGTGATAGAGTTGGAAATTGCGTCCACTCAAAGCCGACAGAAAAGGAGACCGTGAGAGTACAGTTGTCACCTTTCCCGCAAAGACTCAGAAAGAAGAAGAATGACGAAGTACAGTACCAACGTTTCATGACTATGTTAAAACAATTGCATATTAATATTCCGTTCAGTAAAATGATTGAGAAGATGCATGCTTATGCGAAGTTTTTGAAGGATATGGTAACCAAGAAGAGAGGCACTGGTAAGTTTTCCACGATGGCTTTGACGCAGAGCTCGAAATCAATAATCCCACCGAAGGATGAGCAATCCTGCGACTTTTACTATACCTTGCTCTATTGAAGGATTGTACATCGGGCAAGCATTGTGTGACCTGGGAGCCAGCATCAACTTGATGCCTCTGTCAACCTTTAAGCAGCTAAATGTAAGGCAACTTGCGCCCACGACCGTGACTCTTCAACTAGCAGATAGATCTCTTGTGCATCCAGAGGGGAAGGTGAAGGATGTGCTAGTTACCATTGACAAAGTTATATTACCAGCCGACTTCATCGTCTTAGATTACGAAGCCGACAAAGATGTGCCCATCATACTAGGGCGGTCATTTTTATCAACAGGTCGTGCCCAGATTGATGTGCACAAAGGAGAGATTACCTTGAGCGTGAATGGACAAAAGCTCAAGTTCAACATCATCTGTGCCATGAAGTTTCCTAACGAAGAAGACCTACATGAATCTGACGACGACCAGAATATGACTGAAGAAGAAAATCCTGACGATGAAAATGAAGAAGAGGATGCAAGTGTATCCATTGTTGCATGTAATGCGATCATAGAAAAAACAAATAAGGAAGTTGAGATGATCGCAACCCAAGAAGAAGAGCCAATAGAAAATGAAGAAAGAAAAACAACGCAACCGTCCTTGAAAGAACCACCAATAATAGAGTTGAAGACCCTGCCGAATCACCTAAAGTATGCATTTTTGGGGCAGAACGAAAAGCTGCCAGTAATTATTTCCTTAGAACTTTATGAAGACCAGAATAATGCGTTTATACGCATTCTGTGAAAACATGTGCGAGCGATTGGCTGGACACTTGCAGACATTTGAGGAATTATCCCCATATACTGTATGCACCGAATTCGTCTCGAAGAAAACCACAAGACATCGATCGAACATCAGCACAGACTCAACCCTGCAATGAAAGAGGTCGTTAAGAAGGAGATCATCAAGTGGTTAGATGCGGACATTATTTATCCAATAGCAGACAGCACGTGGGTCAGCTCCGTGCAGTGCATGCCAAAAAAAGGCAACATGACGGTAGTCCCCAACGAAAATAATGAGTTGATACCACAAAGAACCGTCACCGGGTGGCATATTTGCATGGACTACCCAAGCTGAATGCGGCAACGAAGAAAGATCATTTCCTTTTACCTTTCATTGACCAAATGCTGGATCGTCTGGCTGGAAATGACTTCTACTGCTTTTTGGATGGGTATGTCGGGTATAACCAGATTATGATTTCTCCAAAAGATCAGGATAAGACCACATTCACCTGTCCATACGGAACTTTTGCTTTTCCCCGCATGCCGTTCGGCCTCTACAATGCGCCAAGTACATTCTAAAGGTGCATAATGGCCATCTTTTCAGAATATCTTGAGGACTCTGTTGAAATATTCATGGATGACTTCTCTGTCTATAGGCACACATACGAAGTTTATCTTGCCAACCTGGAGAAGATATTGAAAAGATGTGAGGAGACGAATCTCGTACTTAACTAGGAAAAATGTCATTTTATGGTGAAGGAGGGCATTGTGCTGGGGCACAAAATATCTCGGGATAGGTTGGAGGTGGACAAAGCAAAAATAGACACAATTGAAAAACTTCCACCTCCAACAAGCGTAAAGGTTGTAAGAAGTTTCTTGGGGCATGCCGGATTTTACAGACGTTTTGTCAAGGACTTTTCGAAAATAGCACGACCGCTGAGTGCGTTGATGGAGGCTGAAAGAAAATTTGATTTTGACGAAAATTGCCTTAACGCATTCAGAATTTTGAAGTATGCATTGACGACCGCACCCGTGTTGATCACACCAGATTGGACACTTCCCTTTGAAGTAATGTACGATGCAAGCAAGTATGCAATGGGAGCAGCTCTGGCACAAAAAAGAAAAACAATATTACATCCCATCGCATATGTGAGTAAGACTTTGAATCCTGCTCAGACTAACTACACCACCACCGAAAAATAGCTACTTATGGTAATTTTTGCGTTAGAAAATTTTAGAGCATACTTGCTGGGAACAAAAGTACTCATCCACACTGATCACTCGACGATAAAGTATTTAATGACAAAGAAGGATGTAAAGCCGAGGTTGATCAGATGGGTTCTCCTCCTCCAGGAATTTGACATAGAAATAATTGATCGCAAAGGGACGAAGAACCAAGTTGCGGATCACTTATCCAGATTGGAAAATCCTGAGATTGACCGCAATGAGTCAGAGATGAGTGCGATGTTCCCAGATGAGTAGCTGTTTCATATTGAAGAATTGCCATGGTACACCAACATAGTCAACTATCTGGTTTGTGAGAAATTCCCTGAAGAGTATACTGATCACCAAAGGAGGAGGCTCAAGCACGAATGTAGATCATATTTTTAGAATGAGCCAAATTTGTACAAGAAAGGGGCAGACCAGATTCTGCAATTATGTGTATCGAATGCTGCTCAAAACGCATATTATCGCAATGTCATGATTCATCTTATGGTGGGCACTTTGGAGAATAGCACACCGCAGCTAAGGTATTGCAAAATGGATTCTATTGGCCGACACTGTTTAAGGATGCAGCTGACTACGTGATGAAGTGTGACCGGTGCCAACACATAGATAACATTTCATGGAAACATGTGATGCTTATGAACACCATTTTAGAACTTGAGTTGTACGACGTCTGGGGCATTGATTTCATGGGACCATTCTCACCATCGAATGGTAAAAATTATATTTTGTTAGCCGTCGACTACGTGTCCAAATGGGTAAAAGCAGTGGCATGCGCCGCAAGCGATGCGGCAGTAGTCTCTAAATTCCTGAAGAATAAGAATTTTCACTCGTTTTGGCACTCCCGTGCCATAATAAGTGACGAAGGGACCACTTGTCAATCATACTGTAAAAGAATTGCTGCGCAAATAATAACATCCTCCTAAAGTTGCTACCGCATACCATCCGTAGATGAATGGTCAAGTCGAGGTTTCCAATCGAGATATCAAGCTAATACTGGAGAAGGTGGTAAAGCCTTCACGAAAGGATTGGGCAACAAAGCTTGACGATGCGTTGTGGGCATACTAGACGACTTTTAAAACACCATAGATATGTCCTCGTATGCGTTGGTATTTGGTAAAGCATGTCATTTGCCATTGAAGCTGGAACACAAAGCGCTATGGGCGGTGAAGAAGCTAAACTTTGATTTGAAACAGCAAGAGAAGTGAGAAAACTTCAATTGGTCAAGCTGGAAGAATAGAGGATTAACGCATATGAGAACGCAAAGATCTATAAGGAGCGTGCAAAGCGCTGGTACGACAAACACATATGTGGCAATAACCTCCAAGTCAGGCAGAGGGTCTTACTATTCAATTCACGACTGCGGCTCTTCCCTAGGAAATTAAAGTCACGTTGGTCTGGACCATTCATATCAGAGAGGTATTCCTGCATGGTGCGGTCGAGTTATCTAATGATGATGGAACCAACATATTCAAAGTTAATGGGTATCGAGTAAAAGTGTATCACGGAGAAGGCTGGCATCACCAAGTCGACTCCGTGGAACTGAGAAACTCTGAATAAGGAAGAAGTGGGTGGTCCCTACGCTATCAAACGATCGAAATTCATCAGGGATGTAAGTTTTGTGAAGTACCCGTTGGAATCATTAAATATTCTATTTTTCTCTACCTCTTAGTATTTTCATTTCACTATATGTTTAGTTCTTTATCTTAAAAAAAATGCGGTAAGCGATTTTTTTAACTTTGCTTTTTTTTAATAATTGACTCTCTCGATGTTTTTCTTGCAACGATCGAGGCGAACAATTGCGGAGGCGCTACACGAAGATACAACTACTTTACTCTGTCACCGCAATCCAAAGAAAGAAGATCGCCGCAAAGCAGGATGCATCAACAAACAATGCGGGCGACAGCGCAAATTTGGGGATTGTATTTTTCCTTCACTTTATTCCAAATTTTGCACTATCGCATCACATTTTGATTTTTAAAGTTTTATCACCGCATCCTCTTTAATTACCACAATCATTTAACATTGATAAATTTAGTAAGTCACAGCATGTTGTCTCTTTGCCAATTATGATTTCAATGATGAAACACGTGCTTCTATTTTTTCATATACACTAGAGCCAACTTAATTTTAGGACAAGTCACCTCATGAAATATTTCTAGAAGTTAGTGATCTGCTAGCTTTCTTCCAAACTGACCATTTACCAAACTTCCTAAGAACATCGCATGACTTCTTTCAATCTTTTGGCAATGAGAACATTACTGCGTTTTAAATTTGAGGATGAGGTATTTATTTTCGACCTTGCTATTTTTAGATCTATTTAAAAAAAAGAGAAAAAATTCTGAGAATAACAACTCCATTGTCAGCGCAATGGGGAAACCCATGTTGATAAGAGTTAAGTTGTGAAGGGCACTTACTCGTAGTTGGATGTCTGCATGACACACGTGGGGGAAAGCCAAAAAGAAAGTAAGTCGCCAGGATCAACGCATAAATAAATGACCACAACTCCGCTGCCAAGTAGGTATGAGTTTAGTCTGAGGAAGAGCGCCTTGCTCGTAGTTGGATGTCCGCATGACACACGTGGGGGCAAGCCAAAACGAAATATTTTAGAATCATTTGACACCCAGTGAAAAAGTGTTTTTGAAATAAATCATGCGATGTCTTAGAATCTAGTAAAGTCCTTTTTTAAGGTTAATCTTACGGTCCCTAGGTCTTAGAAATATTTTAAGAAGAGACTTGAATAAGAATTAAGGAAAATTTGGTGTATAGGATTTGAATGAAGTATCCTTGAGAGGTCTTAAAAATTTTTTAAGAAGAGACTTGAATAAGAATTAAGGAAAATTTGGTGTATAGGATTTGAATGAAGTATCCTTGAGAAATCTAGGAAACGAGATTGCGGTCGACTTTCTAAAGGAAATCTTGAGCTTATGCTTGAAGACAAGCATTGTTTAAATTTGGGGGTGTGATAACGGGCAGAAATGCACGTTATTACAGTGCTAAGTTATTAAACAATGAAGGTTTGCGTTGATAAAATATGCTACATTGCGTCCAAAAAGCATTAAGTTTATAACATTGCGGTCGCATTCGTCCTTCACATAGAAACAGTTAACTTTTGTATTTTTATGCAGAATATGTGTTGACGCAAGGCGGAAAGTGTGATCACAAGAAATCAACGGACGAGCGCAGCATTACCGCAAGGCTTTGTGGTGATTTGTGCACGCAAACATCTACTCAAGAAGGATTGCCGCATAGAACTGGCGCAACTTGGTGAGCGCATCTGGGTGAAAGGCATAATTAATTACGATGGGACAGAAAGCTGATGACAGTCGAATCCGAATTAAGTTGACAAGCCGCTAACGATAACAAGTACACTCAGCTTTCCGGTGACAAATATTCGGCGCATCAGTTAGAGAATTAAAGTCATCCCATCTGTGCAATCATAAGCGAGAAGTCGCCTTTCACCCTGAGGCTCTATAAATATCGAAGGCAACCTTCAGAAAAGGGGTTCAGCAAGTTCGAACACTTAGAGAATTTTTCCTTAGAATAGCCTTGTTCTTAGTTTTTCTTTTATTTTAAGGCAGAGCGAGAGAAGGGAAAAGACACTGGAAGATCGCTCAGGACAACTCGAGAGAGAACCTGGAGGCGTGGAAAAGCAGAGAGCAGGCCGACTCTCGCGAGAGTGAGACTATCTTTTGAACAAAGTAGAAAAGACAGTGTAAAAGCCTTGGGAAGCAAGAGATTGCTACCAGACTCTTTATTCTCATCTTGCATTGTTATTTTGTATTTCAACTCTATATTTATACAATGGAATTTCTTTATCTACATTTGTTCACTCTCTTGAAAGCATGCATGAGTAGCTAAACTTATCAAATGGGTTGAGAAGTACTAAGCTAACATGACCTAGGATCTTCATTGCATGCGATTATCTTGTTTTATGTTGTGCCCAACACCCCTTTAGAGCTATTCGAGAGAGAGTCTAAAGAAAGAATCTAAGACTTGAGAGAGCTAGGTTAGAATCTAGACTCGAGAGAGCAAGATTAGATCTGCATAAGCAAGAGATAGGGACTTAAAGATAAGCTCTATTTGCCAACCTGCATCGCATGCATCCTAGAGATAGGTATGATATTATGTGGTCGCCTTATTTGTGTATGTGTCATTTTGTCATCACATGGATAAGAATAAAGACTTATGTGTAGGTCCTATAGACTCATCACATATATCGCATGCGTTCTAGTATTAGAAGTCGTAGCATTCGCGTCGAGAAATGGCTTGTTATTGTATGTGTGTTGCATGATCGCATAACATGAAAGCATCCTAGGAAGTGTTAGTCGAACCCCTTCTCAACTTGTTCACCGTATACTCATCGCATCTTCCGTATTATTAACTCTTTTTGAAACTCCGCCGTATTCGTTTATTTTATTACCGCAAACAACAACATCAAACAACTATTTGAGTTACCGGTTACCGCAAAGTCTTCCTGAAAATTACCATCGCATACCGTTTTCCCAAGTCCCTGAGTTCGACCCTAAACTTACCAGGAAACTCTGTGGGGTTTATATTTGGATTCCACTGAGAAAACTTGTTGCTCAGCGCAATTCCATCACCACATCTCATTCCATATTTTCACCTCATAAAATAACACATCAAAAAGCCAGTGAGAAAAAAATCAATCTTTTGTAAAATTCACATATTGCTTCTTCCTCAAAAGTGTCTTGTTTGTTATGAAAGAAGGGTGAGGGGAATTATTCAGAATAACTCCCTTCAACACACAAAATAATTCCCAAGAACCTTATATTATATCATATATAATATAACCCATAATTTATATTATATCATATATAATATAACCTATAGTTTATATTCTCTCACATAACCTATAATTTTAATATGAATCATAATCACATTAAATTTTAACCTATAATATTTATATGAATCTCATTCATATAATTAATATTTGAATTATATTCAAATATTTCTCTCTCTCATGAAAATTTATAATGTATCATTATGCATTATATTAATTACATTTCATACAATTATTTTCCTTTATCTAACTTGAATAATTCAAATTAATCCAAAATTAATTTATTCTTGTTTAATCCTTATTGAGCTAGTAAGGGGACCTTATGGACCTATAAATTAGAAGCTCCAGTGATACGAGATTTATTAATTAAACTCTTTAATTAAATTAATCACCCTTCATTAATTGTTGGTCACTCTACTAAAGATCGACAGTTGCACTTCACACTATAGATATATTTCTATGTCTATAGATATAACCAATCAACAGTAAGTCGACCCTTCACGAATAGTTCATAACTACAACTAGGTCAAAATACCGTTTTACCCCTATAGTTACATCTAACTTCTTAAGTGTCATTGATCCCTTTAATGAACCGTTAGTTATAGTCCAACTATAAACTAACTCCTTTCTAGCCCGAGAGGAAGATGACCTTCATTGTTCAAGACCCGGAATCAACTCTCAAAAAACTAATTCATTTACTTACACTAGAATCGAAAATGAGTGAATTTCTTCTTGTATATTATATTCTCAGCTCTCTATTCAGACAAATCCAAAAGTGGTAGGCTTCTTAAGGCAGTGACTCAACCCACTCTCACTCATACAAATAAAATGATTGCTCTCGTAGACAGGAGTTCATAACTCCCTTATGGTCGTCCTATTGAAATGCTAATCTCTTCAAATAACGGTGTTATAAAGAGAGACTAATCATTTCGTAGTCCCGTTAAACTCTTTATATATGATACCCTACATGCCCATTAAACTCTTTATATATGATACCCTACATGCCCTTAAACTCTTTATATATGATACCCCACTCACATGTCTCTACCTGACTGATAAAGATCGTGGATCGTAATAACACTAATATTGGTGAAAATAGAGCTTTTTAAAATAAAAAGTTAAAGATATTAATATAATATGGACGTATCTTTCGTTTTGCCCTCCAAAATGGGTTAGCTGAACAAGTTTTCTTATCCATTTTCCTCACTTATGCTCACTCTTTTCTTTCCCCGATCCCTCTCTCTGCGTCAGTGACTCCCTCACGCCAGCAGCCACGCCGACGACTGCTGCCGAACGCTGCAGCTCGTGCCTTTTTCGCCTGTAGGCTGTCTCTGTGATTCAAGGGTTTTTTTCTCTTTCACAGCGCAGCCGTCGGCCTCCGTCGATCGTCGATCGCCGCGGCCGCCTCCGGAATTTGGTTAGGAGCAGTGGATTGGAGTTTTGGTAAGTTTAATGTGGGTGCTTTGATCGTTGATTACTCATAACCCGTTTGGCTTTAATTTAACTTAGATTCTCGAGTTTGGAGGAGTTTAGTGTACTGACCAGCAAGAGATTAAGACTTTTGGCGGAATTTTTGGTGGGTTTCTAGGCTCCGGTCTTCTCTTGGACTCATTATTTTATGTTGTATGTTTTCTGATTAGTCTTGGGTGTTGTTGTGCTTGGATTTGGAAGGTTCGTTGAATTTTTGGGAGAAAAATTCTATTGGGTAACTATTCTAAGCACATTGGAACCCAGTGGACTTTTACTCGGCTTGAATTGGTACTAAATTGAGTTTTGGCTTAGGACGTTGATCGAGGTTACATAAGCGGAAGAAAATTTTCTGTTGGAATGACTTAGGGACGAGGTGGGGTGTTTACTGTACATCTTATGTGAATTCTTGAGTTAGTCTTAAACCTTGAAAGTCATGTATTTTAGATGTCATGAATATGAATTTGAATGCATTGTTTTGAGAGTGTCATTTACGAAAATTATCTACAATTGAGTAAGGCATGAGATGTGAATCTTATAGCATGTGAAGGCCACGAACGTTATGTTATGTACGTCATATATGTGAAGTTTGATTTGATGATGGCTGCAAGATTTATTCTGTTGCACATATTGTGAAATCAAATTTCTATATGGGACCTCATGCATGTGTGAATGCCGCATGAAAACGTTGAACAATTTCCCTTTTTCAATTTCCCTTTTTCTTGTATGATTTAAATGCACGGAACTGGTTCATGTCTAAGGGCTCTAGTGCATGAAAGTGATGTTCTAGGGTCTGTATGTATGAAATTGAATGTGATGCATACCTAGAAAGGTTTGAGGTGTATGAAAGTGATGCACGCCCAGTGGGTTATGTGTATGTGAAAGTGATGTATACAATTTATGTGCACGAAAGTGGTGCACATCCCAACATATTAAAGGGAAAGGAATGGAAACTGTAGAAAGTAAGTTTAGGTCCCACCACAGTCACATAAACATAGTCTCGTTGCATGTGTTTTCATTTTCTGACTCCAATAGCGGGGTGGGGTCTCTTGCCGAGTATTCTTTTAGTACTCACCCTTTCCAAATAAACATTTTAGGTAAGAATAGGGCAACTTAGGTAGAGTTTTGTTAGAATGACCACGAAGTTCATGATTTTCCGCATTTAAGTCAACTTATTTGTTTCACTACTTGAAAACTTATGTTATGTTTTCTAAATTTTGGGATCCCAAACTGAACATTGTTTTGGGATGGATTACAAATTTAAATTTCTCACGTTGAAATGGGTGATTCATGATTGCAAAGTTCATGAGTTTCTGCATTTAAGTTGTTTATTTTTGTCTAGTGTTGGTTGCATGCATGTGTAATGACCCTTGTGTCTGGTCTTGAATAGTCGGTTCCTTACATCTGGGCATTATGTGGATCTTTACTGTACATCATCCTCTTGCTGATTTCGAAGCCAAACACAGGGGCTTGAGGCATGTTCACAGAGCCCTACGGTGGACATGGGACGACATATGGAGTGGGCAGGGCGAATGAGCCACATGTGGGGAATTCCGAGGAAAATGATGTTCATGGCAGTGGGTGCTTTTGCCAAGACTGTGGCAAATTTTCTAAACACCACTTCTGTCCACAATGCTGATACTCTTATTCGAAATGTTCGATACCGACCTCCCGGAGTGCCCCTCATCACTGTTAGCAATCATATGTCGACGTTTGTGGCTTTCCCCTTACTGTTGTGTTGTTTTCATTAGCTTTTAAGTTCTGAAGTTTATGAAATCGCAACGATATTTATCTCCCCTTCCCGCATAACCTCCCATCTGTGTATACCCTAATTTGTTGGGTTCACTCTCTTTGTCTATGTGGAATTTCTAAGTCGATGTTGCTTTGGTGGATATAACAGGTTAGATGATCCAGTCATGTGGGGATTCAAAGGTTTTCCAATCTTTGACGCAACATTGGGTAGGTGGGTGCTAGCTGCGGAAGATATATGCTTTAAAAATGCTGTGCTATCTTATTTCTTCCGACTAGGTACTAGACATCTACACTTTACGTTTTTCTACTTCATTGTTACAGTTTTCTTTTTTATGCTATCTTATTTCATTAGTAGGACTTGGTTAGTGAAAGGTGATTACAAAATAGTGTTAAATCATCATTGACCCAAAAGTTCAAGTTGATGGGTTATGATAATTAATTTAATTATATCAACATTTTAACACCCCTCATTTATGAGCTTGAAAAATTGTAGAAGACCCAACAAATGGAAATCAATATTAAATGGGAAGGAAATGACATGTGCCTATGCATGCATGCAGAAACATATTCATATTCATCGTAGCATTTTAATTTTTGAGAATTCATATGATTGTATACATAATTATGAGAAGTGTCTAGAATGTTATGTGAACTACAATTTTCAAAATTTCTAAATGTTTGATTCTCTTTTACACATAAAATTGTGAAGGAAAATGCATACCTATCACCAGGGGTGCTGGAATTCATCAAGAATATATGGATGAAGCACTTGAGCATTTAAGGAATGGAGAATGGGTACTTCTCTATAAGTATATGTCTCGGTAACTATGAAATTATATTTTGGATTTTAGGTAATATTTAATTATAGTTTAATTGGACTCCTCTTGGAGTTTGAGTTGTTTTTTTTTTCCTTCTCTCTCTCTCTCTCTCTCTTTCTGAGTATTCTCCTTGTATTCCTGATCTCAATGAAAATGTGGCTTTTCACCGGAGAATTTATAAAAGAAATAGAAATCTTTCAAATTAAGTTGATATATGTGCCAAGGTTTATAAAAAAAAAAAACTTCATTTTTGTTAAAGTGTTGAGATAATATTAAATTTATCTTCACCCACCGGCTTAAGCTTTTGGATCGATCAGTGATTTGACAATTTTAAATCTTAGTCACTGGATTGCAAGCACACCTCAGTGATATTTTTTTTTCCTTTTATCTTCTGCTCATGAACATCTGGCAGCTCCATACATTTCCCGAAGGTAAAGTGACCCAAGAAGATGTGCCCATCCGACGACTAAAGTGGGGAACAGCTAGTCTTATTGTTCGTTCTCCTGTAACACCAATAGTTCTGCCCATTGTCCATCGTGGTTTTGAGGAGGTAAATTTTTTTCTTCATGTCCATCATTTTGCAAAATTATATCAAAATTTCTACTAATCCTGCAATTTTGTGTCTAGATGAAACCATTCTGTATTTTTATTATTTTATTTTTTGAAAAGAGATGAAACCATGCTGCTAAATTATGTGTGTCAGTCAGATACCAGCTGTCTAAAGCAATAGTTATTGAAAAGGATTAAATTTCCTTTTAGAACTGAAAATAAAACTACATTTCCTTAATAGAGCATAAAACTTAGCTTCTTCTGGGGTATTTCTTTGGATAGGGTTCATCTAGACCATGGAATTGACATCTAGGTTCCTCCCGTTTCTGTAGATGGGTAACCAAAGGTAGCTACGTGTTTGAAGATGTGTTGGGATCCTCGTTGCCCCTTTCCCATTGTTTTTCCATTTCTCCTCAAGAGGGAGTAGGGTTTTGTGAGACCCCAATTGTGCACATATTTGTGAGAATGGGTAATAGAGGAAATTCAGGAGTGACAAACGGTTAGGAGGACGAGGTAGATGACTGTTGCGCTGCAGGTGGGGACCAACTAAGGGTTTTTGTAGGGGTTTGTGTGCTGTGTTGTGATGTGAAGAATTTGGTTGAGGCTGAAGGATAGGAGAGGAGAGGATTTCCAACTCTCTCGACTGTGTTGAGGGTTTTGTTTCTTCTTTGAACGTTTGATTTCCTTTTGTTAATTGGAACCTTGAGCTTTGCTTAGTGTTATCCATGAAGTTTGAATCGTTATCTCAGTGTATTGTAAAATAGGGATTGTCTTCCCTGTGCTTGTTCTTGTGTCCTTGTTGGGTTTTACTGATTCCAGGTGTATCAAAAGCTAGTAGGTTTCTACGAATCCTTTTGCTTAGGCATTGATCAAATAACACGCAGCTTGTGATTGTACTTGTATTTTTTCTGATATATTTTTTAAACAAAGAAAAACGAAAAGACCTCATTGATTTCTACAAGGACTTTACGACTATTAAGCAAATGGGCTCTGTTTAAGCATTCTCATATGTTAAGGTCTCTATGTTTTCACTAAAAGACGAGTGCTAATACTGCAAAGGCATTAGTTAGTGGTGGATTAGGTGTCCTTGTATATTTGATGCATCTGTCCAATTCATGTGATGGGATTTGCTCGATGCATCTTTTGTTTTTTGTTTTAATATTCTCTACATTATATAATGACCATTCATTTTTAAGATATCCTTGCCCCTTCTTCAAGAAGTAAATAGTTGTCTTAAAAATTCATCTTGCGCTTGGATCTACGAGTATATGTTGTTTCTTTGAATAGAAATCCAATATTTATCTTTTCATCCCAACTCACTTTATGATTACCTATGTGGATTCAGATAATGCCTGAAAAATCTGTCTTTGGTAGGAGGCCTCCTGTTCCTTTGTGGTGTAAGAAGGTTAAGATTATTGTGGGTGAGCCAATTCTATTCGACCTACCTAGCATGAAGCAGATGGCAATTTCGATGTCGCGTAATTGGTCGTCTCCTCTACTAGGATGGCCTGCCACTGGAGAAGGAGAAGGAACGAGGTTGGATGAGGCTGCGCAGAGATTCTTGTATGCTCATATCTCAGATCAAATTCGAGGTGTTATGGAGAAACTACGTACTCTATCATTAGAGAAGTTGAAGATTTGAATTTGCTTCTTCATTGTTTTCAATAAATTCATTGGATTGTTTAGATTAAACGCTTTAATTTATATCAAATGAAAATTTTATTTGATTACTTTAAGTTCATAACTCATTTCTCTTTCTTTATGAAATCCATATATTTTTTCTTGGAACATTATTTTGAAGGTATACCATTATTAACGTTAAAGGGGTCCTTTTTTTTATACAGGGTTGGTTATAATAGTACTTGTTATTATAATCTATATGATTATAATAATCGGTGGAGTTGAGTCATTTGTATTTGAGATGTAAATAATTTTAATTTGGGTTCAGATAATCTGTATTTGAAGTGCAAACTATATTAATCTAGATTAAAAAAATGAGTTTGGGTGCAAATTATTTTAGGATGTGTGTAAGAAGTTTATGTTTTAGGAGTAAATTATTTTAGTCTGAGATAGATCATTTTGAAAATGTAGTAATATTGTTGAACATGCATAAGACTAGGTTAAAATTTAATATAATTGATTAAGCAAAAAAAATTCATATTTGGAGATGTATAGAAACAATCAAATTTCTAATTCCATAATATTACACAAAAATATATATCTAGTAGTGTTAGTTGGCAAGTATAGGTCAAGATCACGATGACATAAATTATTGTCAACTTAGACACACTGTTCTAAAAAAATTCATGGTAGGTCATTCAAAAGCAATTCAAGAAAAAATGGTTTGTAGCGTGTTTTTCCAAAGAGAAGCTTGCAATACTAAAAAAATTTATTACATTATTTGAAGGGTTATTTTTAAATATAGAAAAATGAATTAAAATATTTACAAAATATAATAAAATTTCAGAATCTATCAATGATAGACACTAATATATTTTGTAAATATTTTTAATAATTTTGTCATTTGAAATAATTTTCCTTATTGTTAAAATAATATAAAATAATTATTTTATATTATTGTTAAAAAATTATTTTATATTAGATACACTGATATAAAATAATTTTCTTTTTAACCTACCCAACAAGTGTTCTATGCATGTCTAACACATTTGTTGCACTAACAAGTGTCTCATGTATGTCCAACAAGTATCAAAGCGTCCAAGTGTCTGACACGTGTTAGACACGAACACGCTAGCCAAACTAAGGTGTATGTACTTCTTAGCCCATGAGGACTAAGTCTAGCCATATACACGTCAACATTGCCAAGCCTCGATGCTTCCATGTAATCTTCCTCTAATTCAAGGTCATGTGCAATATCAATAGATTCTTAATACCCTAATTATGGTAAGATGCACTTTCATGTGCTCCCAATTGTGTGAAATGGATCTAATAGCAACTTGAACTTATTGCTCATTAGTCAAGACATAGCCAACTTCTTTCAACTCACTAATCATGTTAGGCATCTCTCATATGTTTTCTCATGTTATGATTAAGGCGTTTCTTATGTGTCAAACTTTATTGTGAATTGCCTAACTTTGATGACAGAAGTTCCACCAAATTTCAAGTTCAATACAGCTCATATATCTTTGACAAGATCATAAGATTGAAACTTAAGCATGACATTATTGTCCATGTTGCTTAATAAATTGATTCGAGCTAATGAGTTTTTCTTTTTCAGACAACATAGGCCTCATGGTTCCTTCTATGTTGAGTTGAGTTTCCTTCCTTGGGCCACTTGAAACATGGGTCAAAACTTCTAAAGCTTCTAGGACATATTGTATTTTCATAGCCCATATTTCATATCTATCTTCATTGTTCTCATCTTTGTTAAATTCAACAATTATATTCTTAAAAGCAGATGTCATATTGCCAGTCTATAAGACACATTCGAGCAAAAATAAATAAATAAATCATATGTAAAACACATGACCCCTAGTACTTTATAATTTTAAAACAAATTTAATCATAACCATTTTAACCTTATATTGAGTTAAACTCAAATCATTGACCATGTAAAAATTATCATTCACAATTTATCACATTGTAAAATAATCATGTACTTTCATCAAGTATTAAATGAATTTAAAAATGAGATATACTCATTATTTTATCACCCACTTTCAAAATCCCAAAATGGACACATATATCGTTTAACATTTGTAAGTTAACAACAAATGCAATATACATAACTTATGAAAGTTATCTCATGTACAACAAAAGTAATAGGGAATGAAGCTTTAAAGCTTAAATACAAGTATGAGTTCATGATTAAAAACTATTATCCTAGGATTGTTCCAGTTAGGATGAGTCATGTTTCCATACAATATGAAATTAAAACATTTTTTAAGCTCGAGAAATAAGCTCGTGAATAGAGGCTAAGATTACATTGTCATAAGTATTATTTTTTCTAGGTTTGTGATAATATAAAAAATGTGTTATCTTGTTTCACTTAATTTGAGGTTGTTCTTGGATTTTATGTGTGTATTTGTTATTTTTATAGGTTTTGAGTAACAAAGAGGTAGAATCGAGTATTAATGGAGTAAATGAAGCTAAAACGGATCAATTTGGGGTCCTAATGAAGCAACTAGGCCAAAAGAGGTTAAAATTACAAAACTGCCACTAAGGCAGCCCATTTTGACAATGCTGTGTCTCTGTCTCGTATGGCTGTTTTGGACTATGACCACTCGTTTTCTTTGTTTTTTTCATCCTCTATCCATCTAAAATATTATATTTATAGAGTTCTTTCCATATTCTTTCTGTAATCAAGTCTAACAATGTCGGATATGTCGATTATGGACTAAGGTAATCGTTTCTAGCTTGGGTAATTAGGATTTTCCCTTATTTCAATGTATTTGTGAGTTTTTTAACTAAGTTCTGTAATTGTTGGATTCGATTCTGCTTGAATTGATATTATGATCATATTATCGAACACTTGTAGATATTTGATTACCCCTTTGAATAATGTATGGCTTGTGACACTTTATTATATGTTAATTCCAAGAAGCAATAGATTAGGTTAGCTTGCGAATTAACTTGAATGAGCATTATACTAATCGGTTTAGAATTAAATCAATTGAATATTTAATTAGGTGCTTAAAAATTAGATATTCAACCTAACTTTGTCCTAGAACTTAATGCAGTTAGTACTAAATTGAGTTTGCATTCTTTTCATCGGTTCAATTGGTATTAACTAATTGATTAGGATAAGTCAATTCCAATTGATTTCGTTAGGTAAAAAAAACAATTACTTAGCTCATGTGACGGGAATTTCATGATCAATGCATTGAATAGGAAATTCCATTTAACACAAGCAAGACTTTTTAATATTTGAATTTTAACTCTGTGCTCTTTGCATTTTATTTTATGCACTTACAAATTCTTGCATCAAAACCAATTTCAAATCCCCCCTCCATCGATTACTCTCGGATTATAAATCATTTAATTGAGAAATTCAAAAGTTCCCTATGTTCGATTTGATCATGCCACTAAAACTAGTTTGTAGTGATGGATTCGGCAAAATTATTTGAAGTAGATTTGGGCGATGAAATCCGCCTTCTAAATTGGCGTCGTTGTCAAAGAGCCAATAAATTTCTTTTTTAAAGAGTTTACGGTTCTTTCATCATACTTTGTTTTTCTTATCTGTGTTGATGGGATTCGAATCCCGAACGGAGGCGTGTAAATACCTTGCATTCTGCAAATCGATATTTACATAAACAAAACCAGTGTACTAAAACATAATATATGTATAATAAACATGTGAAACAGCATGCCTTAGAGAAAGAAAAGAATCATTCTCACCTTTGAAGATTTTCAAGCTCCTAGAACGATCCTCTCGATAATCCAATAAACAACTCCTCCAACAATCTTGAACATGAACGTCTTCTCGAACAATCTTGAACACGACCATGAGAATAACCTTGTTATTCTCAAGGAGTTCAATAGAATGATAGGTGGTATCCAACTATTGGAAGGGGTGAGGAGGAAAAACCTTTGGGAAAATAGAGAGGATTTCTTTTTTTGTGGCTTAAGAAAAAATTTGCACAATACATGTTTGCCCCAAAAGGGCCATAAGGAAGATTTTATATAGAGGATGGTCAACTCCCTTCTCCAAGTTTTTTTTTCCAATTTTCTCTTGTGCATAATTAATTAAATAACATTTATTTAATTAATTAGCACATTAATTAAATAACTAGTTATACATTAAATCTAATTTAACGCATATATATTTGATTATCCTAAACATCGTATGTCTATGTGCAACACCTCTTTATTTATTAATTAATTCTTTGTGAATTTAATTCACTTCAATTAATTTTTTGAATCTCATTCAAATATTTATTTCCAACTTAATTTGAATTATAGATCACATCCATAATCAATTACATATTAATCATATTAATATACAATTTCCTCAAATTGATTTGAACAATTCAAATCATTTCTCTTTAGTATCCTTTAATGAGCTAACAAGGGGACCTGATGGATTTTTAGATTAGAAGCTCCAAGAATATGAGATTAATTAACTAAACTCATTAACCAAGTTAATCAATATTTATTAATTGTGGGTACACTCCACTAAAGACCCACAGTTGCACTCTTCTCACTACATATATATTTCTATATCCACGAATATAGACCAATAATAGCAAGTTAGTCCTTCACAAGTGTTCGTAACTCTAACTGGATCAAATTACTGTTTTATCCTTGGGTTACCTCTGACTCCTTAAGTACTAGTACTTCTCTAACGAACAGCCTAATTATGGTCCAACCAATAAATAGAAACATCTCTCGGGCTAATGAGAAGGTAGGGTTCTTTGTTCAAAGTCCTAGAGACACCACGTAAAGGAACACATATCTACTTATCTTAAAGATGGAAAGAAGTGAATTCCATCCTATATTATTATGTTTCCAGCTTCCCACTCAGTTTTGTCCCCAAAATAGCAGGCTTATTGAGTCGGTGAACTGGCCACTCTCACCTATACGAATTAAAAGACAATCCCTCGTGAATATAAGTCCATAATATACTCAGGATTAAGACTAAGTTGCCTAGGTCATCCTAGTGAAATAGAAACCTAACTAGTCAACTGTGTTACATCTAGTGGTTACTATTTTGCAGTCTGGTCTTATGCAAACTCATTGCATAAGATACCTCCACTCGTATGCCATCTACATGAATGCGTTGGATCATTGCATTTGTATCAAATACAAAATGGGTCGTATTCATAGTGTTACCAAGATAAGGTATCCAACCTTATCCCTATACTATAAATCCTTTAGGCTTTATCTTGAACGTTGATCCCTGTATGTCTCCACATACAGTTCAAGACTCATAAGGCAACCTTGGATATTAGCTTAATAGATTTAGTGTTATTAAGACAAAATAGAAAACAACACAATAAAATTCAATGAACTAACATCTATAACTCTTTATTGATGATGGTCAATTAATAGCACTTACTATCTACGAGTTTTAGGGCATAAAACTCAACATGTGTATAACCACATCCTCCCATGATCCAAGTTCCTTATTGTATTTTGAAGAATTAGGCAGGGATGAGAGGTGACGTAGAAGGAAAACGAAGGAATAACGAGCTAAAGAAGAGCAAATCCGTATAAAAGGCACTAAAAAAGAAGAGCATTCAAAAAAGGAAGTTGATCAGCAAGAGATAATGGTGCAGTCTGTTGAGCGCACATTGAGGGACCTCTTGGCCCCATACCTGAATCAATAACCCCTATGCATTACCTATCCAGAGATGACAAGTAATTCCGAACTTAAAACTGGTCTCATTCATTTACTTCTTGCTTTTCATGGTCGTGTTGATGAGGATCCCCACGAGCACCTGAAGGAATTACATATCGTGTTTGACATGATGTAGCCCCATAGTGTGACCGAGAAGCAATTGAATTGATGAGTTTTCCCCTTCTTTCTCAATGACAATGCTAAGGATTGGTTCTATTACTTACCATCAGGGAGTGTCACCACTTGGGCTGACCTCGTGAAGAATTTTTTGAAAAAATTCTTTCCAGCCTCCCATGCCGCCAAAATCAGAAAAGAGATCTACAACATCTTGCAGGGTTCAAGGGAGTCTCTTTATGAGTATTGGGAAAGGTACAAGCGTCTCTGCACTAGCTTCCCTAGCCACCAAATTTCATATCGCCTCCTCATCCATTATTTCTATGAGGGTCTGCTTCAACGAGATAAAAATAAAATTGATGCAATAGCTGGTGGTGTATTGGTGAACAAAACTCCCACTCAAGCTAAGGCGTTGATCTCCACCATAGCTAAGAACAACCAGATATTCATTACGCGAGATCATATTATTCAACCATCTACATCTACACAAGAGGTAAGTGAACTTAGAGTAATACTTGTTGAACTTTCTACACTTGTGAAACGGGTTCTCTACTAAAGAGCTCGTTGCTGAGGCGAATTATGCGGGGAATCAGCAAGGTGGTAAGTCGTACAACAACACTCGTTGGGGAAATCAGAGATACCAGAACCTGAGCAACTTCAATATGCCTCTGAAGGACATGGTGAAGAGCCTAGCTGAATCCCATGCAAATCTAGAAGAATCAGAAATTATTCCAGCAGACCACCTCCAGTCACATTCAGAGTATGGTTATTCAAATATCCCAGCTGGCCAATGGTCAGTCGATTGGACACTCAGTATGGGAAGCTGCCTTCCCAACCAGTGCTTAATGTGCGTAACGTCAGTGTTATCTCTGTTGTGAGCTACCTTGAGACCTCCTAAACGTCTATGTCTAAGCCTGTGGAGCCTTTATAGGTTGTAGATTTTGAGGATGAGATGACCAACTCACCTTGGAGGCGCGGAGTAAGTTTTGATCCACCTCTTGATTTTAGTACTTATGTGTCTATTTCTCCTTTCCCTAACAGGTTTTCTGTTACTAAGAAAGATGTGCACAATGAGGAGATGCATTATGTTCAGTCTTTCGGTGATAAGAGCTCAACTGAAAAGGGCCAGAAAAAGGTCTAGGTTGAGGTTTCTTCAAAGGAAAAGAAACAAGAGAAAAAGGTCAAGCAGGAGGTAGTCCTTCCAGGTAACTTATCTATTAAGTAGAATGACCCAAGTACGTTTTTTGTACCTTGTCAGATTGGTACTAGGAAATTTGAACATGCCATGTTAAATCTAGGGTCTGCAATAAATATAATGCCTATCCCAATGTATGCTGATTTTCAATCTCACATCCTGCACCTTGTTGATATTTTAATGCAATTAGCTAACCATTTCCTTGTTAGGCTAGTTGGTATGGTAAAAGATGTGCTTGTTAGAGTCATTGGTCGTACCTTCCTTCTGATTTTTATGTCATAAATATGAATGTTGATTCTTCTTCTTCAAGGTTATCTATGTTGTTAGGTCGGCCCTTCTTAAAGACTGCTAGGGCTAATATTGATCTCGATACAGGATTCCTAACTCTTAGGTGTGATAATAGATTTGAAAATATTTTATTTCTAGTACTTCTACTAACACTAATCCCATGTGTTCTAGTTCTTCCATTTTTCAGGATAGTGGTCAACCCTCTAAGTTGGGATGGGAGATAAGGTTGGCAACGGGGTGGGGCGAGGCTGGGGATGTACTCCTCATCCCCGTCCCCGCCTCATTTTCCGTTTTGGGGAGTCAGGGTTGGAGTTGAAGAATCCTCGTTCGAGGAGCGAGTCCCCGCAGGAAAAAAAAATTTCGTTTATATTTTTTATTTTTAATTATTTATTTATTTAAAATAAATTAAATTTTTAAATTTATATTCAAATTTAAAATATTTTATATAACAAAGTAGTGTTATTATTGTTTATTTTATTTAAATTAATATGAAATAAATTTAAAAAATTAATAAAATAAAGGTTAAAAGAAATAAAACAGTAGCTAAGCTATATAAAAACAAATATTCGGGGCAGGGTCGGGATCGGGGACAGAGGGGAGGGGATACCATCCCCGTCCCCGGTCGGGGACCCATTTTTTATCCCCGGTTTAACCCCCATCCTCGGTTAAATCGAGGATTTCCCCGTCGCCGATCGAGGCGGGGACCCACCCCATGGGAATTTTTGCCAACCCTAGTGGGAGATCGTAACTCGGTGGTTCATGATGAATTTGGATGCTGAAGTCAAGTGGGATCGAGTATAACGACCTTAAACAATTGCGCTACCTGGAGGCAGCAGGATTTATCTCTTTATTGCTTTCTTAGTATAGGTTTCTTTTATGTTATTTTATTTTTCCTGAGCTTATTTTTTTCTATGTTTCTTGATTTTTAGGTTTCTGTAGCCCAATGATAAGATGGAGAAAAATATTCTTTAATGAGCCAAATATCACTGCCATCTAGTGTGCCAAAATTTCAAAGAACATTTTTGTTTTCCTTTTATTTTGTCCCTCTTTTTATATTTCTTTATCACATTGTGGACAATGTAGGATTTTAAGTTGGGGGTGAGGGATGTCTGTGTTCTGTTTGGAACCCTTGAGCATCTGAGCTCGGGCTATTTGTCTTCTTTTTATGCTTGTTTGCTCATTTTTGTTGGTTCATTATAATGACTAGTCGACGACACACTCCCTTGTGATTTTTCTTGTTTGAAATGATGTTTGAAATGAATAATCATGATTTATAGCCCTTTTTTAAAAAATTTCTTACTTTTCATGCACGTTTAAGTTCTTTGTCTTAGTAGCTTTTATTTTTGTTGTTACTCTAATAGGCCTCACTGATTAGGTAGTGTTTTGCATGGTAGGTTGTAATGTAATACTGAGGAGTAAAAATGTTTTATATGCCTGTTTTGAATTAGTTGATCTATTTGTTGTGCTGAAAAGAAAATTAACTTGTAATGTTATGCATGACTAAGGGTTGAAAGAGCTACCTTTACTATGATTAGTTAGGACACTTGCGAGAAAAGAGTGAGTATAGTTCCTTGCATTGATGTGTGAAAGCTAACTCCCTTAGGTAAAATAGATGCAAGTTTGGGTACCTTAGAGTTTAATTTCAAGCACCCCAATTGAAATATTGATACTTTGATTTTATTTTATTTTTTTATTTTTTTTTATTTTTTTTTTTACACTTGATGGTTAGTGCATGAGCCAGTATAGGGGAAAACAAAGTGAAGGTCATATAATGCTATTTTGAGATACTAGGACTTAATTAGAGGGCTTTGAACTCACTCTTACATGAGTAAGTCTGGTATAAGTTTTAAGACGTGCTTCATTGACTGATTATAATTTGATTTCATTGTTAAGTGCAAGTTAAATTCTAGGAGATTGTTGAGACTTGAGTAACGAACCATGCAACTTGAGTGAGCATGTATTTGTGTGACTGATTGCTTATTTCTACCTTGCTCGAAGACGATCAAGAATTAAGTTAGGGGTGTTTGATAGTATCAAAAATGTGCTATCTTGCTCCACTTAATTCGAGATTGTTCTTGGATTTTATGTGTTTATTTATTGGTTTTATAGGTTTCGATCGTCAAAGAGGTAGAATCGAGCGTTAGGAAGTAAATGGAGCTAAAACAAATCAATTTGGAGTCCTAATGAATCAATTAGGTCAAAAGATGTCAAAATTATGAAATGGCCATTGAGGCAAAGTATTTTGATAGCGTTGCGACGGTATAAAAGTTGTACTTCGGTTTTTAGGTCATATCTTTTGATCCGAGTGGCCATTTTGGGCGTATTACCACTCTTTTTTTCTTCATTTTTTCCATCCTCTATCAATCTACAGTATTAGATTTTATAGTTCTTTCCATCTTCTTTCTGTAATCAAGTTAAACGATGTCAAATATGTCGATTATGGGCTAAGGTAATCGTTTCTAGCTTGAGTAAAGATTTTCCCTTATTTTAATATATTTGTGAATTTTTTTAACTAAGTTCTGTAATTGTTGGATTCAATTCTATTTGAATTTATATTTTGATCATATTATCGAGCGCTTGTGGATGTATGATTACTGCTTTGAATTAATGTATGGCTCGTGAGACTTTGTTATATGTTAATTCCAAGAAGCAATAAGTTAGGTTAGCTTGTGAATGAGTATTTTACTAACCGACTTAGAATTTTACCAACTGAGTATTTAATTAAGCGCTTGAAATTAGATATTCAACCTAACTTTGCCCTAAAACTTAATGCAGTTAGTACTAATTGAGTTTGCATGTTTTTCAATGGTTCAATTGGTATTAATTAGTTGAGTGAGACAAATCAATAGGATTTTCCAATTGATTTGGTTGGGTAAAAAAAATTACTTAACTTTTGTGATGAGAATTCTATGATCAAATGCATTAATAGGAAATTCCGTTTAATCCAAGCTAGACTTTTTAATATTGAATTTTAACTCTTTGCTCTTTGTCTTTTGTTTTATGCACTTTCGACTTATTGCATCAAAACCAATTCCCCCTCCTATCGGTTACCCTCGGGTTATAAATCATTTAATTGAGAAATTCAAGAACTCCCTATGTTCGACCGTATCTTGCCACTAAGACTAGTTTGTAGTGGTGGATTCAACAAAATTACCTAGAGCGAATTTGGACGACGAAATCCACCTTCCAGTTTGTTAGAGATGTGATCTAGAAGGTTTCTTAGACTTTCAACGAGCAAAAGTAATCTAAAGACACTCAGTCTTTTGTCAATTGCTAGAAGACCTTCCCAAATAATCTTTTGGAACTTGCCATTCACTATGATAACATGCTTGACTATATGCATCAAATCTAATTCAAAGCACATTCAAATCTTTTATTGTTTTTTTTTTTTTCACATTAATCCTTTGAACTTTTGTACAAATTATTTTTGGTATCTTTATCATTCGCATAGTTTCTATAACAAATACAAAATTAATCAACGAACGATTATGACACACACAAAAATAGTGAAGACAATGTACCAAAAAAAAGTTGCAAAAAAAAGTTGCAAAAAATGGTAAATGCTTCCAGAAATTCAAATGGTCCTAACTTCTTCTATACTCAACCAAATTAAGCATATAATTTATCAATAACACTCATGTAATTTAATCGATTAAAAAAATAGACAAGGAGATATCAAAACTTGAAATAAATGAACTTAACATGCCAATAACAAATCTCGATTTATAATCATGCGAGATATACCAAAAAGGCCCAAAACAATCAATAAGTTAGAAAATTTGATTTTTTTAACTAATTCTCGGTGGTCGATCTCATTCGAGATGGACAGAGGAGATTTTTCAAAAAACATGCTAGTTTTTGTAAGGTGAAAATCTAAACGTGCTATTTCTGACAATTTTCCAAATTTCATCACACTTCGATGGATATACAAAAAGATGTGATTAAAGAGTTCTTAGCATTCATACTTTAAATTCAAAGAAAAAGTACATAAACAATACTAGAGCCCTTGCAACCTGGCTCTGATATCAACGTTGGATTTTAATTTAAAAAAAAAAAAAAGAAAAGAAAAAGAAAGAAAAAGTTTATTATCCACTTAATTGGAAATAACTGAATAGGAAGAGAAATCAATAGAGAATTATCAAAATTCTTGTCAACAAGAACGTAGCTCGATTGGTACAGTATTCATATTATTAACCACTTTTCCAACTCTTTGGGTCAAACATCCCCTTAGAGGTCGTTTTGTTAGATGGTAATTGACACAGTTTTCCCAACTCTTTGGACATCTAAAATTCACGTTTGTTTCACAATTTTTAACATTTTGCCTAGGAATGAGTTATTTCCAACTATTCTCTTTCCCCGCAAACAATAATTGTTTTTTTTCCCTCTTTTCTCTTTTTTCCATTTTCTTTTATCATTTTATATATAATTTCAGTTGAAATATAGTTAATTAATTAATTAATATTAATTTAACAAAGCTAATATAAATAGTTGTTTTAAACACTCAATAATAATCTATTAAAACGCTTATTTAATTTATTTTTACAATAAAAGTTTATCAGATGAATACAATTACTTAGTTACATAAATTATTAATTAATTAGCTAACAATATCTTAAATATATTTAATTAATAAACTAGGACTAGTTAAATTTAGTTGATACAAAAATTCATTTATTAATAATGATAATTGATTATTTATTATTTTTAATAATCAAATAATTATTTATTGAGATTAATTTTAACTTGATCATTCATTATGAACATATGAGCATTATTGATTATTTATAATAAGTTAATACTTCATTCCTTATTAACATATCATATTTATAAAACTTTTTTTAATATTCTTTATTGACATATCATATTTTTATCTAATTTTTTCACTTTTTATATAATATATTGTTTATTAAAATATATGTTCTTATATTATTTAATTAAAATTAAAATTCTAATGAACTTAATTAATCAAAAATGATTAAGTATTAGATTATAATTAGTATGTTACTCATTAAATATATTAATTGATTAATTTTAATTATAAATTATTGAATATTTGTAATTAAGTTATTATCGATTCTTAATCAATTAATATTTTTATCAATATATTGAATGATATTTATTGTTTAATTAATTAATCTGTTAAATTATATAAACTGTCCGTCTTAATTTCATAAACTAAATATAAACATTATTTTTGAAGGTTTTCTTAAATATAAAAAAATATTTAGAAATATTTACACAACAAAAAGTTCCAAAAGTGCATTTTTGAAATTTTTTGCTATAAAGTGTAAATATTTTTGGGATTTTTCTATTTATAAAAATTTTCCTAATTTTTTTCATAAAATTCTGATAACATTTTTTATGCACAACCAAACATAATTAATTGAAAATTTGTCAAAAATAGATCTTTCAAGTTTTTACTTTTCAAAAATAGCATGCTTTTTAGAAACTCGTTAAACTAGTTATTTTTCACCCACCAAATCTTATATGTTTTCAAAATTTCTAAATTCAGTTATCTTTACCAAATATTATATCAAAATCTTATGTAATTTTTCAAATCTTCAATATCAAATTAAAATTTGAAATTAGTATTTGAATATTTGAAATATATGGACATGGATATTTGGATACAAATATTTTAATTAAAGGAAACAAAAGTCTTCATTTTGAGGGCATTCTTGATGCATCAAGAAATGTATATGCACTTGAGTTGGGTGTTAGATGCTATTTTTCTAATTTTTTTTTATTTGCCTATTTTTTCAAAATGAAAACTAAAAACATGTTGCATGATCCAATTCCTCACTTCAAAACGAGTTTGAATTAAGGTTAACTGTCTGAATATTATGTGAAAAACAACTTTTTAGCTATTTCTCAAGTTTGCCTATATAGTGTTAGAGCACATTTGGATTGATTTAAAAAAAAGTATTTTTTTAAAAAAAACTCATTTTTATTTAAACGATTTTTATTAAAAAAAAAAATAACTAAAATACGCTTGAAAAGTAATTTTGAGTGATTACCACACATTCCAATTTCTTTCAAAATAACTTAATTTTTAAATTAAACACTTGAAAATGTATTACAAACACACCCTTAGTCGCACCTTTTCTGAAGCCTCCAAAAACGTTTTGAAACCAACGGATAACATCAAGAAGACAAATGAAAGAATTTTGAAGTTTTAAGCTTTCAAGATTCAATCACCAAGTTCAACTCGTGTTTCACACACGTTTCTCATCCGTTAAAAACCAATTAATGGTTTGTTTGATTGACTTCAAAAAATATATTATTCGAAAATTAATTTTCATTTAAACATTTTTTATAAAAACAGTGTAAAATAAAAATACTCATATGTGAAATTTTTTTCTCAAAAGTATTTTGTATATAAATTTGTTTGGTTCATTATATATTAAAAGTGTTTTTACTAAGGTCAAATTACTATAAATATCACAGAATTGCAAGTAAATATTTATGGCACAACACCATTCCTGTAAAATTAATGACAGGTGAAACTAACCTCATTAGCCTTTAAACTGATCACTCGGCCTCGCTCCATGCAGAATGTTCTTCCCGTAACTCACTCTGTTTCCTAGTTTTAGTTTACAACAAAAGTTACAAGTTGCTGTGTAGGGTAGAAACATCCCTTTAGAGGCTGGCAATGATGTGGGATGTTCCCTCGCGCCGTGCGGGATGGATAAGAGGAGCGACACTTGCTCGGTTGTGATATCAAGCCTCTCTCTGGACTTTGCAGATTCAGTAGTAACAAGATTTGTCACCATGCTCTGCAACACCTGAATCCTTTCAGCATGATCGATCATTTCAGTACTTGGAAGGAGCTTTGCCCAGGGCATGCTTATCCTTCTCCATCGTACGGGAAGATAGCTATCTGGTATCTGGAAAGGAGAAACCAATATCATACTTGCATCCAAACCAAACGTAGGTTTCTCATTATCTGTAGTTGAGTAAATAGCCAACCAAGGATCAGGAGTGTATTTTATGGACATTACTCTGTCTTGTTTACTCGTAATTGGAGATGGGAGTGCAAGCCGACTGACCATTTATAGGTCAGTTCAGTTTTCTGAAGTATAAAACCCAAAAACAATCAACTAGTTTAGTTTGGATGCATTGGAATAAACTCGAGAACAATTCAATATAGAAATATATTGAAAAATGAACTCCCTTTCGAGAGGACTAGACTCTCCCAAATTAGAAAATCCTGCTAAATTCTTCACTCTCTAACCTTCCTCTCACATACTATTTATAACCCAAAAGAAGTAACAAATTTCATGTCTAATTACTAGAATATGCTCGCTACTAATTATTTACTAATTATACTACTAGGAGTCTTACAAATTCACTTGTTTTGGTTATTGTATCCTTGTGCTATCTTCATCCCTTGTTTTCTGTGACTGTTACCCTTTGTATTCGTTCTTTTGTCCTTCTAATGGATGTTCAATATACCACCACCTACCCTAGACTGATTCAGACTCCAAGCAGAAGATCAAAACGATGAGGTCATATTATACGTATAGTAACACAACTTTTCTATCAATTAGGAAACAATTATGAACATGATCTAGCCAGGGTAGGAATGCATTTAACTAATAAGTAGCGGGGGGAAAAGTGATGTAAGAAAAAAAAATCAGATCCAAAGTTGATGGGGGAGTGAGAGAAGTCAATGGGGAGGGAGAGGGGGATATTTAGGTTCTATGACAAGGAACAAGTGCCAAAGCACATCTCAAGTGAATAAAAAACACAACGGATCTGCAGTTTAAATTTATAGGTTAAACAAGAAAAAGCCAAGTCCGTTGGTTGCTATGGATGAGAAAGATAAGTGTTCATTTCTATAATACAGTGTTTGCGATGGTAGCCCAAACATCCATATGGAAACTGGCAATGACACCACCAATCAAAATGAAGAAATGGGAAAATGGCACCTGATTCGCCAAGAGAACTCTCACCAAGAGAAGAGGTTTTTGTGGCAGGAAGTGGGGTTTTTCTTATTAGAGAAAAAAAGAAAAAGAAATAGAGTGCTCCTAATGTAAGTGAGGTTTATGCTTGAACATCAAGCCCTTTGGGGAAGGGTTGTCACTACTATTTATGATTGGAAGTCTCATGGGAAATTTGTACGGATGACCTATTTTTTGAGTCCAAAATGTCAAATGACCCATTTTTAAAAAATAGTGTCAATTGACTCTCTGTTGACATCATCGTCATACCAAATTACGTAAATTTCCCTCACGAGTGCCTCACGAGGTAAGTCTCGCTCTCGTCTGATTAAACACTCTCGCTCTCGCTTGAAATTCCCTGGTTTGATGTGATGACTCGTCAATGTACGAATGATTTGACAATTTTCATGACGGAAGCCTCAAATCAATAATACCTAAACACAATATAAACTCTAAACTTCATTTCAACGGTGATTACTTCTCTATTTTTCAACGGTGTTTTGTTGAACGGAGATTATTCGAACGGGGATTTCCAAGACGAGGCTTTTTCAGAACGAAACAGGTTTTTCAGAAAGGTGTTTCATTATTTTGAGTCTGTTTAATTATTTTTGTTGTGTTATTTCTGGAAATGTAGCATTACAAAATTTTGTATTGAGAGAGAGAGCAAGAGTAAGAGAAAGAGCGAGATTAAGAGAGAGTGAGAGTACACTTCAATTGCTTGTACAACTTAATAACAAATGTTCTCTTGGAGAGTTGACAGGAATCATTGTGCAAGTTTCATTGAAGTATGAAGAACTTAAATCTCACATTTACAGGGTTACAAATGTCAGTTCTTCAGAGTTTGATCTTATATTGAGAGTTAAATATAAGCTTGAATATAAAGCCCCTCCACAATACATAAGGAATGATGATGATGTTCGCTTCCTTCTTTTTCGAGAAGACCTTAGTAGATTTCAGTTATCTATAACGTTGAAATCGAATCAGGACGAAAATATTAATAGGGTTTGGAAATGTGAGTTATGATGATACGACTGTGGAAAGACAATACGAAGAATCATATCAGTTTCATCAGGAAGAGGATCATTGTCTACCAACATTGTACCATCAACATTATCACTAAACAACGACCGCTAATCCAACAAGATTGAATTCAGAATTGGGCGGTACTTCAGTTGTTGGTAATGAGAGACCATCTATATTCAATTATATGGATTGTGGTCATCCAGAGCAAAGTTGTGGTCCTTCAGTGGATGTTAATGAGCAACTAACGAGATTGAATGAAATGAATCGTGATCATAGAGATATACGTCGTTCTACAGCAGCTTCAGTGGTTCCACCATCTGTGTCTTCAAGTCATAAAACAGAGTTGATTATGTCTGGTACCTCTTCATCTGGGACAGAAAACGTTGAAGTTGGTCAACTATTTTTTAGTAAAAATGACTTGAAAATGAGATTATCTATTTTGTCCATCAACAAAAATTTTGAATTTAAGGTCAGGAAATCAACCAAATCTTTGTTCACTGTCAAATGTATTGGAGAAACTTATAAATAGAGCCTTCGTACAGCAAAAATGGAAGGGTCTGATATATTCAAGATCACAAAGTACTGCAGTTTGCACACATGTTCCATTGGAATTCTGAATCACGACCATAGACAAGCAACTGCTACGGTTGTCGGTTAGTTGATTAAAGATAAGTTCACGGGAATATGACGTATTTATAAACCTTGTCATATCGTTGAGGATATGAGGAGAGATTATGGCGTGAACATAAGTTATGATAAAGCGTGGCGTACAAGGGAAGCCGCGTATGATCTCACTAGAGGTAATTCAGAATACTCATACTCCATACTACATGCTTATGGAGAAGCTTTAAAAATAGAGAATCCAAATACAGACTTTGAGATCGAACTTGAAGATGAGGTACATTTCAAGTATATGTTTATAGCATTAGAACCTTGTATTAGAGGTTTCGCAAGCTGTCGGCCTGTAATAATTGTTAATGAGTCACACTTGATACAAAGGCACCATGTTGGTTGTGGTTTTTATGGACGGGAACAATCGATTATACCCACTAGCATATGCAATAGTGGACAATGAAACCGATCGATCATGGAAATGGTTTATGTCAAACTTGAAATGCAATATCGAAGAACCCGATAATTTGGTGTTTGTGTCTGATCGGTTGGTATCTATCAGCGATGTTATTCGTGTATTTTTTCCCACGACATTTCATGGATTGTGCACATAGCACATAGAACAAAATCTTGTTACAAACTTTAAATATAACACAGTTGTTGGGATATTTAGAGATGCAGCAAGGGCATTTCGCATGACAAAGTGTCAAACAAAATGGGACGAACTCCGTAGTGTTTGAGACGGTGTTGTCATGAAATATCTGGAAGACATCGGTCTTCAAAGGTGGGCACGGGTTTACCAAATAGAACGAAGATATGATAACATGACATCCAACAGTGCAGAGTGCTTCAATTCGTTAACTAAAGAGTATCAACTATTACCCATGGTGAAGGCTGCCCTTGGTATTTATAGACATCCAAGGTGAACGGCGGCTTCTCTCTCATGATTGTACAGATGGGACGACTTTAATTCATGACTAATGCGCCGAATATTTGTGAACAAAAAGCTGATCGTACTTGTGATCGTTAACGGCTGTCAACTTAATTCGGATTCGACTGTCATCAGCTTTTTGTCCCATCGTGATTAATTATGCCTATCGTGGTTCTACGAACGGAAGTTAGTTATAAACTAAACTAGATGAGAGGTGTTTGTGTCACAGTTTCTGGCATTTTCATCACGTCGCACGGATCTGAGCGGTTCACTATAATTTTGGCGGTTATGCCCATAATTCCCACACCGACCACATTTCATTTGTCTTCAAAATTCTCCTTTGGATGGTATTCTTCTCACTCTCCGTCCTCTGGCTTGTACCACAAACTTCAGAGGAAGGATAGTCTTTTCTACATATCTAAGAGGTCTCTTCCATTCAGATGTGCCCAAGTGGATTTATAGGCTCTGCATACGTAGTCATTAGAGAGCCCATTGTATAAAATCGACTGCAAAGACTCTGAATGGGTATATTTCGTTCCTTGGCAGCAACAATTGCATGCGAACACGGGATACCAAGTGAGTCAAATTCCTTACACATGTATTCCTTCCTGTGAAGATTGACAATACCGTCAATCGATTATCTCGCACGTGGACCCGATAACAATCAATAGGCTCAACCCGATATCGTTTTCCCTTATCGGCCTCACTTGCCAATCGAGTTTCACAGTACTCAGAGTGCAATGTCGTTCGAGATGCCCAGAAATTCCTCCATTCGTAGAACCACGATTAGAGCATTCCTCTAACATGTTCAATCAAGCATACTATGGGCAATAGTCGATACTCTTTAGTCAACGAATTGAAACACCCTGCATTGTTGGATGTCATGTTATCATATGTTTGTTCTATTTGGTAAACCTGTGCCCACCTTTGAAGACAAATGTCTTTTAAATATTTCATGACAGTACCGTCTCGAAAACTACGGAATTCGTCCGATTTTTTCTGGAACTCTGTCATGCGAAATGCCCTTGCTACATCTCTAAATATACCAATAACCATGTTATCCTTAAAGTTTGTAACAAGATTTTGTTCTATGTACCATGTGCACAATCCATGAAATGTCGTGGAAAAAAATGCACGAATAGCATTGCTGATAGATACCAATCGATCAGACACAAACACAAGATTATCGAATTCTCCGATACTGCATTTCAAGTTTGACATAAACCATTTCCATGATCGATCAGTTTCATTGTCCACTATTGCATATGCTAGTTGGTATAATCGATTGTTCCTGTCCATATAAACCGCAACCAACATGGTGCCTTTGTATTTTCTTTTCAAGTGCGACCCATCAACAATTATCACAGGCCGACAAATTGTGAAACCTCTAATACACGGCCCTAATGCATAAACATATACTTGAAATGCACCTCATCTTTAAGTTCGATCTCAAAAACTGTATCTGGATTCTCTATTTTTAACGCTTCTCCATAATCATGTAGTATGGAGTATGAGTATTCCGATGTACCTCTAATGAGATCATACACAACTTCCCTTGCACGTCACGCTTTATCATAACTTATGTTCACGCCATAATCTCTCCTCATATCCTCAACGATATGACAAGGTTTATAAATACGTCATATTCCCGTGAACTTATCTTTAATCAACTGACCAACAACCGTAGTAGTTGCTTGTCTATGGTCGTGATTCAGAATTCTAATGGAACATGTGTGCAAACTGCAGTACTTTGTGATCTTGAATATATCAAACTTTACCATTTGCACTGCACGAATGCTCCACTTACAAGTCTCCCCAATACATTTGACAGTGAACAAAGATTTGGTTGACTTCCCGACTCTCAATTCAAAATTTTTGTTGATGGACAAAATAGATAATCTCATTTTCAAGTCTTTTATTCAAAAATAGTTGACCAACTTCAACGTCCTCTGTCCAAGATGAAGAGGTATCAGGCATAATCAACTCTGCCCTATGACTTGAATACACAAATGGTGGAACCACTAAAACTGCTGTAGAACGATGCACATCTCCATGATCACGATCCATTTCATTCAATCATGTTGGTTGCTCATTAACATCCAATGAAGGACCACAACTTTGCTCTGAATTACCACAATACATATAATCGAATCTAGATGGTCTCTAATTACCAACAACCGAAGTACTGCCCAATTTTGAATTCAATCTTGTTGGATTAGTGTGGTCATTGTCTAGTGATAATGTTGATTGTACAGCATTGGTAAACAATGGAATATCCTCCTCTTCCTGACAAAACTGATATGATTCCTCATATTATTTGTCCACAGTTGTATCATCATAACTCACATTTCCAAACTCCATTCTAATATTTTTGTCCTGATTTGATTTCAGCGTTACAGATAACTGAAGTCTATTAAGGTATTCTCGAAAAGAAGGAAGCGAACATCATCATCATTCCTTATGTATTGTAGAGGGACTTCATATTCAAGCCGTTGGATTTTATGTCTTAAAACTCGTAGTTTGTAATATCATATTCTTGTTCAATAAAGTTGTTATTGAAAATATTTAGTAAAATTAAATTCTATATTCATGAATCCAATAAACTAAGGATCCGAGGTTATTAAGTTTAAGTTTGAACTTTATGTAGTGCATAAATGTGGATCAAGTTCAAATATATAACCAAAATGGTCTATAGTATATGAATAAGGTTGGGCGCCTTATTTTGGGGACACTATGGATGCGGCTCATTTTGTAGTTAGTACAAATGATGTGATCCTAAATCGTTCACGTGGAGACATGAAAGTGAGGACATGCTATGTAAAGAGTTTACACTGAACCATGAAATAGTCACTTTTTATGTTCTAAACGCCGTTTTATGTATAAAATTGACTATTTCGTTAATTGATGACCTAGATAACTTAATCTTAATCCTGAGCTAACTATGAACTCCTGTTCACTCGGAATTATCCTTAGATCTGCATAGGTGAGGGCAGCTCATTATCGCTAGCCCCAATAAGCCTCCCATTTCAGGGATAAGATCAGGTGGATAGCTGGGAACATAGGGTGCAAGACGGAATTCACTTCTACCCGTTATAGGAATAGTAGATAGGTTGTTCCCTTTAGTACTGAATCCAGGTCTTAAACAAGGGGCCCCACCCTCTCCTTGGTCGGAGAGGGATTTGGTTTATAGGTTGGACCTTAAACCAATTGTTCATTAGAGGATCAGTGGAACTTAAGGAATAAGATTGTCGTCTTGGGGGTAAAACGGTTTTTATGACCCAACCGAGATTACAAACAACTTGTGAAGAATTAGCTTACTAATCATGGTTATATCATATGGACAAAAATATATCTATAGTAAGGAGAGTGCAACTACGGGACTATAGTGGAATAACCCGTTAGTTAATGAATGTTGATTAGCTCCGTCTAAAAGAGTTTAGCCAGCTAATATCGGATTGTTGGAGCCCATGATCTATAGGCCCATTAGGTTCCCCTACTAGCTCATATTGAATAAACTTAAAACAGTATGATAGAATGATTCGGATTGTTCAAATTAGATGAAGAGAGAGAAACCGACAAGCATATGTGATATAGTGGTCGGTTTTCAGTTTAGAGATACAACTTTAATGATTAAATGTGATTTAAATATCAAGAATATGAATACGTCCATATTCGGAAGCTCGAAAATAATAGAAATGGTCAAAGATGTAAAAAGTCAAAGAATTGTCTTTTGACTTTGAAAAGTCAAACTTTAACCGATCTTATATTCAAATGTGATTTGAATTTCGAGAAAATGAATACGGATTCATGCTCGGGAGGTCAAAATTAGTCAACACGGAAAAAAATCATAAAAAGTCAAAATGTTGACTTTTCGGTCAAAATTTGACTTTGACAAAATTACCATTTTGCCCTTTGACTAAAGTTAGTGGGAAAATCCAAACTTTTTATTGGATAATTCTACTAACAAGATAATGGGTTAGGTGTTGGCTTATAGTGGAGACATCAAACCCATTTAGATAGTGGATTTTGAGGTGCTGGGTTTTTATGAATTTGTTTTATGCAATTTTTGCATGGTTTTTCTATAAATTTGGGTCTTCAATTTGAATAGAGAACTTTTGATAATTTTGCCAAAATTAGTTTCTAAATTGGGCTGGAAAAAATTCCCATTTTTTTAGAAATATCAAAACTCAAACCCAACCCAAAAAATCCATCTCCTATTTCCATCTCTCTCTCAATTTCTTTTTCCATCGGGTCCCACAACCCGGTTCTGAGTCCAGAGGATAGTAGATCAGCTCTAGTGGTTATCCGGTTTGTGTTCGGGCAGAGATAGAAGCATTTTTGGAGCTTCAACGGTAATATTTCAAAAAACCCTAATTAATTAATTTAGAGTTGTATGTTATTTTTTGTACAATTAGAGTAAAATTGGTCCTCAATTCCGCTGCGCATGCCTATTTTTCAATCATATGGTATCAGAGCATGTTTTAATTTTACTCAATTGCATGTGGTGTGTATCAGTTTATTAGATAAAATTGAGATTGGAAACTAAAATGGCTTTTAGGTTTTGGCAATTAAATTAAGTTTTTTTTGTAGAACGATGTATCAAAAAGAAAAAACCGAACCTTATTAGATATCGTTCGCTCTATGATGAGCTATGCTCAATTGCCTGATTCCTTTTAGGGATATGCACTTGAATCTGTTGTCCATATTTTGAACAACGTTCCCTCTAAAGGTGTTTCAGAAACACCTTATGAGTTATGGAAATGGTGTAAAAGTAGTTTACGTCACTTTAGAATTTGGGGTTGTTAACACATGTGTTGGTACAAAATCCCAAGAAATTGGAACATCGTTCAAAGTTATGTCTATTTGTAGGTTATCCAAGGGAAACAAGGGTTGGTCTGTTTTATCATCCTCGAAAAAATAAGGTATTTGTATCAAATGCCACATTCTTAGAGGAAGACCACATTAGAAATCATCAAATGCAGTAAAATAGTGTTGAAAGAAATTTCAAAAGACGCTACAAATATACCTAGTTCATCTACTAAAGTAGTAGATAAAGCTAGTATTTCTGGTCAGTCACATCCTTCTCAAGAGTTGAGAATGCCTCGACGTAATGGGAGGGTTGTTCATCAGCCTGACCGTTATTTGGGTTTAGCTAAAACTCAAATCATCATACCTGATGAGGGCATAGAGGATCCATTGATCGCAATGAATGATGTGAACCGTGACCAGTGGATAAAAGTTATGGACCTCAAAATGGAGTCAATGTACTTTAATTCAGTCTGAACTTTTGTAGATAAACCAAGTGATGTAAAACCAATTGGTTGCAAATGGCTACAAGAGAAAACGAGATCAAGCCAGTAAAATACAGACTTTTAAGGCTCGACTTGTGGCAAAGGGTTATACCCAAAGAGAATGAGTGGACTATGAAGAAACTCTCTCTCCCGTTGCAATGTTAAAGTCGATAAGAATACTCTTATCCATTGCAACTTTTTATGACTATGAATTTGGCAAATGAATGTCAAGACAACCTTTTTTAATGGCAATCTTGAAGAGAGTATCTATATGATTCAACCAGAGGGGTTTATAGTTCAGGATCAAGAACAAAAGGTTTGTAAGCTTGAGAAATCTATTTATGGATTAAAACAAGCTTCTAGATCCTAGAATATAAGGTTTGATACTGCAATCAAATCTTATGGTTTTGAACAGAATGTTGACGAGCCTTGTGTTTACAAAAAAATCATTAATTATGTTGTAGTGTTCTTGGTTTTATATGTCGATGATATTCTACTCATTGGAAATGATATATGATATCTTACTGACGTCAAGCAATGGCTAGATACACAATTCCAAATGAAAGTTTTAGGAAATGCACAGTATATTCTTAGAATCCAAATTGTTTGGAATCGCAAGAACAAGACACTAGCCATGTCTCAAGCATCTTATATAGACAAAATGTTGTCTAGATATAAAATGCAAAATTCCAAAAAGGATCTATTGCCTTTCAAACATGGAATTCATCTGTCAAATGAACAATGTCCTAAGACACCTCAAGAAGTTGAGGATATGAGAAATATTCTCTATGCTTCTTTGATGGCTGCAGCAGAATTGAGGACCAATTTTACTTTAATTGCACAGAAAATAACATACACCCTAAATTAATTAATTAGGGTTTTTTGAAATATTACCTTTGAAACTCCCAAAATGCTTCTATATTCGCCTGAACACGAACCGAGCAACCACTAGAGCTGACCTACTATTCTCTGGACTTAGAACCGGGTTGTGGGACCCGATGGATGAAGAAAGCAAAAGAGAGAAGGAGATGGAAATAGGAGATGGATCTTTTTTTGGGTTGGGTTTGGGTTTTGTTATTTCTCGAAAAATTTGATTTTTTCCAACCCAATTTAGAAACTAATTTTGGGAAACTTATCAAAAAGTCTTCTATTCAAATTGAAAGCCCAAATTTATAGAAAAAAACCATGCAAAAATTGCATGAAACAAATTCATAAAACCCAACACCTCAAAATTCACTATCTAAGTGGGCTTGATGTCTCCACTATAAGCCAACACCTAGCCCACTATCTTATTAGTGGAATTATCCAACAAAAAGTTTGGATTTTCCCACTATTTAGTCAAAGGGCAAAATGGTCATTTTGTCAAAGTCAAATTTTGACTGAAAAGTCAACATTTTGACTTTTTATGATTTTTCTGTGTTGACTAATTTTGACCTCCCGAGCATGAATCCATATTCATTTTCTCGAAATTCAAATCACATTTGAATATAAAATCGGTTAAAGTTTGACTTTTCAAAGTCAAAAGTCAATTCTTTGACTTTTTACATCTTTGACCATTTCCATTATTTTCGAGCTTCCGAATATGAACGTATTCATATTTTTTATATTTAAATCATATTTAATCATTAAAGTTGTATCTCTAAACTGAAAACCGACCACTATATCACATATACTTGTCGGTTTCTCTCTCTTCATTTAATTCGAATCATTCTATCATACTGTTCTAAGTTTATTCAATATGAGCTAGTAGGGAAACCTAATGAACCTATAGATCATTCCACTATAGTCTCGTAGTTGCACTCCCATCACTATAGATATATGTGTGTCCATATGATATAACCATGATTAGTAAGTTAATCTTTCACAGGTTATTCGTAATCTCGGCTGAGTCATAAAAATCGTTTTACTCCCAATACTACATCTTATTTCTTAAGTTCCACTGATCCTCTAATGAACAATGGATTTAAGGTCCAACCTATAAACCGAACTCCTCTCGAGCCAAAGAGATGGTGGGGGCCCTTGTTCAAGACCTAGATTCAGTACTAAAAGAAACAATCTATCTACTATCCCTATAACGGGTAAGAGTGAATTCCGTCTTGCACCCTATGTTCCCAACTATCCACCTGATCTTACCCTAATGAGCTGCCCTCACTTATGCAGATCTAAGGATAATTTCGAGTGAACAGGAGTTCATAGTTAGCTCAGGATTAAGATTAAGTTACATAAGTCATCAATTAACGAAATAGTCAATTTTATACATAAAACAGTATTTAGAACGTAAAAAGTGACTATTTCATGGTTCAGTCTTATGTAAACTCTTTATATAGGATGTCCCCACTTTCATATCTCCACATGAACGGTTTAGGATCACATCGTTTGTACTAACTACAAAATGAGACGCATCCATACTATCCCCAGAATAAGAGCCCAACCTTATTCATATACTATAGACCATTTTGGCAATATATTTGAACTTGATCCACATTTATGCCACCACATAAAGTTGAAACTTAAACTTAATAGTCTCGGATCCTTAGTTTATTGGATTCATGAATATATAATTTAATTTTACTAAAGATTTTCAATAACAGTTTTATTGAACAAGAATATGATATTACAAACTACGAGTTTTAGGACATAACATCCAACAAACTCCCACTTGGACTAAAACTCCTAGTAGAATCAAATGATGCTGAATTTAACTGTGAGAAATTAATGTTACGTATGAGTACAATAAACACAGGAATACAATCAACTTGGAATTCACGCCCAACATAAGTTTATATTTAACTCTCAATATAATATCAAACTCTGATAAACTGACATTTGTAACCCTGTAAATGTGAGATTTAAGTTCTTCATATTTCAATAAAACAAGCACAATGATTCCTGTTAACTTTCCCCCAATATACGAACTTTCATTCTCATCCCAATCACCTCCATATCAAATAAGTAGACACTTTTCTGTCATCATACAAAACAAGAGAACATTTGTCATTAAATTGTACAAGCAATTGAAGTGTAATCTCGCTCTCTCTTACTCTTGCTCTCACTCTTACTCTTACTCTTGCTCTTTCTCACTCTCGTTCTATCTCTCGCTCTCTCTCTCCCAATACAAAATTTCGTAATGCTACCTTTCCAGAAATAATACAGCAAAAATAATTAAACAGACTCAAAATAATGAAACACCTTTCTGAAAAACCTGTTCCGTTCTGAAAAAGTCTCGTCTTGAAAATCTCGTTCGAAAAATCTTCGTTCAATAAAACACCGTCGAAAACCAGATAAGTAATCACCGTTGAAATGGAGTTTAGAGTTTAAAGAAATCATCATTGTATTGTGTTAGGTATTATTGATTTGAGGCTTCCGTCATGAAAATTATCAAATCATTCGTACAATGACAAGCAATCACATCAAACCAAAGAATTTCAAGCGAGAGCGAGAGTGTTTAATCAGACGAGAGCGAGACTTACCTCGTGAGGCACTTGTGAGGGCAATCTACGTAATTTGGTATGACGATGATGTCAATAGAGGGTCAATTGACTTTATTTTTAAAAAATTGGTCATTTGACATTGGGTCATCCGTACAAATTTCCCAACTCTCATGAGTGGTTGCCTATTGTGAATAAGTACCTAAAGGGTAATAGATGATGGAAAGAGATTGTGTAAGACCCCTAGTTCTGAGAATAGTAGGATTATTAGTAAATATTATGATAAGTATTAGAATGGACAAACTAGTAATTAGATAGTGAGTTGGTTAAGGCTTTTGGTTATAAATAGAGGGAGTGGGTTGAGAGGAAGGATGAAGAATTTTGTGGAATTTCCTTTGGGAATTTGGGAGAGACTAGCCCTCTCGAAAAGCTAGGGTTTATCTTGTTATCTGTTCTTACGATATTATAGTATATTGTTAATAAATTTCCATATAATTCTACATTTCAGTGTCCTTGAGTTAATGTGTTCTTGAGTACCCTCTTGTTAGGTGGGATCCTAACAAATTGGTATCAGAGCCCATTCGTTCTGGGAATATCGCTAAGGATTCAGATGCAATGTGTGATAAGCTTTTGAAGGTATTTGAGATCCTAGAATCAATGCAACAAACAATGAAGGGTTACCTGTAAGGATGTGAAGACAAAGAGAGAAGAAAGAAGACTAGCAGCCATCAAAGAAGAGAAGGAAAACATTGTTCGAAAACTACCTAGACGAGTTCGAAAAGTGGCCTGAAGACAAAGGTCCTACCCTAGGGCACCTCCAGAAAAACGAGGGGGAATGGATCGATCAGGCAAGAAGAAAAGGAAGGAGAAGCCCCAGATAAAAACAGGGATGGAACAAGAATGGCGTGAAAAAAAGGAGAACATCACGACAAACCTGTGTTCAAAGAGGCGAAGGAGTGTGCGGAAGAAGAAACGTGAGAAAAGGAGATCCGACGAGCAAATGACTGGAAAACCAAGGACGTGGCCAAAAAAAAAAGGCGACAAATGACGAATCGAGCAAAGATGAAATTTTAGGGAAGAGGTCGTTGGAAATGGCATGAAAGGATTGTGGAGAGCCTGGAGAACAATGACCATGAAGGAGAAATCAAGGGAGAACATTACCGACGGTAAAAACCAACATGGTTAGAGGTGAAATTTCGAGGAAGGAGTGGGTGCGAGTTCTGTGAAGAGTGAGTGAAAGGATCGAGGAAGGGCAACCATCGAGAAAATTCGGAGGAAGGTCAGCTAGGGTTGCTTATGGGGCCAAAGATGAAGACTCAAGTGAAAAAGCGTTGGCCAAAGGGGAGAAAGAAAACGCCGACGGTTGATTGGCTGAGATGGCAAAGCAATCGACAGACGAAACGACGACGACTGAAGGACTCACTAACGATTGCGCAAAGTCGAAGACAGTGGGAGAACGATGAGATCGGAGGCACTGAACAGCAAAGACAAGGTCAAGTTATGGTGATCGGATAAGGAGACATATAACAGGGGAGGCCGATGGCAAGAAGAAAAGGTTAGGATGATGTGCGACAGAGTTGAACGACCATCTGAACTGCCGAACATCAACGGTTATTGGCGTATGATAGAGAGATTGACAACAGCGTTGCTTGAAACGATAGGAGGCATGCAGTTAGAGATGAAGAAGACGGCGCGATGGATGAAGGTTAGGATAAATTTCGTGGAGGAAAAAAAAAAGACAATGATATGGCAAAAGATGATAAGAAAGTGGGAATTTGAGGCAAAAATAACTAACCCTAATTATGTGGATGTGGGCGGTAATTTTTCGAATGGGCTTGAGTTTATTTCAAATACAATTGAGGCCCATTATTTTGGCCTGATCTCAACTGAGGAAGTAGAATTTAAATTGAGGAATTTGGAGAGGAAAATCGTGTGTGGAGCCATTAAAGGGACACGGTGGCAGCAGGATTTTCGACTTCATAATGGGCTGGACCTGCTTGGGCTATTTATCTATTTACCATGATCACATGTATCGTGAGAAGAAAGGTCCAAAACTATTGTGGAGTCCTTAGTTGCTTATTGGGCCATATCCAATTGCATTAGTTAAAGCCCAATGGCTTTCCAAAACTGAAGAGAGGAGAAACTTCAATTTTCAACACAAGTACAGATGGCGTGAAGATGGGCTCGTTCACATGTCTAATGAGAAGAAATATGATTGGGAAATTTTGTGTTCTTGGGCTGTTTTACGGGCTGAAGACAAGGGAATCAATGGAAGCCCATCTTGTTTTTGAGGTTAGAAGGAAATTGTATCTGGAGACAAGGCCACGGAATTTTAAAAACAAAAAAAACAAAAAACAAAAGATTGCATGGTTCTGAGCTTGATTATGGATTGGGATGACTAGAAGTCCACGGTTACATTTAAGAAAGATAATGATGTATGGGCCCGTCGTTTGAAGAAACATTTGGGGCAATAAGGGGTTGTTATATTCTATATAGAAAGTGGGGATTACTTAAGAAAAGGCTACTGTGTTGTTTTGGGCAACAAATTGAGAATGGGCCTAGCCCATTAGAGAAGAACAACGCCAGTGGAAATGAAGAAAGAAGAATATGGATTCACGGGTTGAGGACTGGGCCTGGTTGAGCCCAAGGGAAGAAATTGAAACCCAATTTGTGGTCAAGGTTGATGAGAAGGCTGCTGGTTTAGGTTCTTTATTTTCATTATGTTAAATAAATAAATTTTAAAAAAAAAAACAAACAAACAGACAGACAGACAAACAAACTTAAATTTTTGTTGTGTTTTGTAAGCACACCTTGAGGACAAGGTGTCTTCGAAGGGCAGAATAATGTAAGACCCCTAGTTCTAGGAATAGTAGGATTATTAGTAAATATTATGATAAGTATTAAACGGGGCAAATTAGTAATTAGATAGTGATTTGGTTAGGGCTTTTGGTTATAATTAGAGGGAGTGGGTTGAGAGGAGGGATGAAGAATTTTGTGGAATTTCTTTTCAGAATTTGGGAGAGACTAGCCCTCTTGAAAGGGTAGGATTTATCTTGTTATCCGTTCTTATGATATCATAGTACATTGTTAATCCATATAATTTTACATTTCATTGTCCCTGAGTTGTTAATGTGTTCTTGAGTACCCTCTTGTTAGGTGGGATCCTAACAGATTGATAAGGACAAAGCGGGCTTTCTCGAGTCAATTTCTTCCAAAGTGGAAAATGGGAGGAAATTTTGTTTTTGGGAGGATAAATGGGCTGACCCTAATCCATTTGCTCATTTACCTACCCTACCCTGATTTGTATGCTATCTCCATTTAAAAGAATCATTGTCACATATTATTGAGTTCCTCATCATCAGACTTGGGACCCCGACCTGGGAAAGGGCTTGTATGATTGGGCGTTGGGCAGTTATCCTTGGTTGATAAGCTTAATTGGATAATCATGAACACTGATCATGCTAAAATGAGATGGAGCCTTGAAGATTTGGGGGGATTAAAATCCAAGTTAGCCTTTATGAAGTTTAACCACCCCTAGAGGAGTTTGTTCACCCATAATTGACTTGATTAGACGTATTGATCCCTAAAATGGTGAAGTTGTTCGTTTCATGCTTAACTTACACAAATCTTAATACAATGGAATGGATAATCTGCAATGCAAAGAAAAATCCCTCAGTGGGACTAGTCTCTTTCGGTTTGTGTTTGCAGTTTCAAAGAGGATGAGGACGTAGACCATCTTTTCTTGCATTTCCCTATGACCTAAAAGATTGAATTTTGGAGTTTGAAGTTAGGGTCCAAACTTGCCTTCGTACCAAAATAGATGAGTGGTTGATGAATGAAGCTTGGTGGGTGGAATCTCAAAGAAAAAGCCAAGGTTATTTGGAGTTGTGCAGCTAGATGACTTCTTTGACACATCTGAAGAGAAATAAACCAAACAGGTTTTTTAAGACGAGTTTTTACCTTTTGATTCATTTGTAACAATGTGAAACATGATGAAAAAAGAAAACGAGAAACGAACACAGTTTACATGGAAAACCTTAGAATAGGGAGAAAACACCACGATTGAGACTTATTTTTATTATTGGTTTGATACATAGAGTACAAGAGAACAGGCCAAATAAATAGACAATGGGAAGCCCTAGGGTACATGAAATTACTAAAAAAACCCGAGGGTAAAATGTTATTTTTGACGCTCCCCTCAAGTTGGGGCGTAAATATCAATAAGGCCCAACTCTTACACAATAATCAAAGTTTTGTCTGAACAACCCTTTTGTGAGCACATCTGCAACTTGCTGGCTTGAAGGAACATAAGGAATGCATATACTTCAATTGTCTAGTCTTTTCTTGATGAAATGTCTGTCAATCTCAACGTGTTTTGTTCTGTCATGTTGAACTAGATTATTTGCAATACTTATTGTTGCCTTATTGTCACAAAACAGTTTCATTGGAAGCTCGCTACCTTGATGAAGATCTGACAACACTTTCATCAACCAGATTTCTTCACATATCCCTAAACTCATGGCCCGATATTCAGCCTCAACACTACTTCTTACCACAACTCCCTGTTTTTTTCTTTTCCAAGTCAATAAATTACCCCAGACAAATGTGCAATATCCAGATGTTGACTTTCTATCAACAACAGACCCTGCCCAGTCAGAATCAGTGTAAGCTTCAACGCTACGTTTATCGGACTTCTTGAACATCAAACCCTTACTAGGTGTTCCCTTCAAATATCGTAGAATGCATTCAACTGCTGTCATATGTTCCTCATAAGGAACCTGCATAAACTAACTGACAATACTAACTGCATAGGATATAGCAGGTCTCGTGTGAGATAAGTAGATCAATTTCCCAACTAACCGCTGATACCTCTCTTTGTTGACAGGGACACTGTTACCTGTATTACTAAGTTTTGAATTATATTCAATCGGGGTGTCAATAGGTTTGCACCCAGTCATTCATGTTTCTTTTAGTAAGTCAATAGTAGGTCTTTAATCTCGAATTCTTTGGCCATCTTTGCTTTAAGTCTCATAATTTCATCATCATCATCACCAGAAAGCACAATATCATCGATAAACACAATGAGAACTGCAACCTTTCCTGAAGTTGACTTCTTTGTAAACAGTGTGTGATCTGAGTGCCCTTGGGTATATCCTTGTCCTTTGACAAAGGTGGTAAATCTACAAAAATCAGGCCCTCGGAGACTATTTCAACCCATATAGAGACTTCCTTAGTCGGCATACCTGGTGTTTGAATTGATCCTCAAATTCGGGGGCAAGACTCATGTAGACTTCCTCTTCAAGTTCCCCTTTGAGAAATACATTCTTTACATCCAGTTGATGCAGAGGCCAATCTTTGTTCACTGTAACTGACAGTAATACCCGGATAGTATTAAGCTTAGCTACGAGAGAGAACATCTCAGGGTAATCCACACCAAAGGTTTAAGTAAAGCCTTTGGCAACCAACCTGGCCTTGTATCAGTCAATCGTTCCATCAGACTTATACTTTATAGTAAAGACCCATATGCACCCAACCGTCTTGTGTCCTTTGGGTAGAATCACCTGATCCCACGTTCCATTTTTCTCAAATGCCCTCAATTTCTCCATGACAGCAGCCTTCCATTCAGGAGTTTCCATCGCATCCTGTATGCTACTCTGTACCATCCCTGTATCTAGACTGGTGGGAAAGGCCCTAAACTCGGGTGACAGGTTACTGTACGTCATGTAACTGTGCATAGGGTACTTCGTACATGATCGAGTGCCTTTCCTCAAGGTTATCAGGAGATCGAGGGATGCATCATGCTCTTCCATACTGTCAAGTTTCCTATTGTGATCGATTGTCTCCTCAACTGGGGTTTCACCTTCAGAGGTCCCCTTCATATCATCACCATCTCTAGTATCATTCTCATTTTCCGGACTTGTTTCCTGATCATTATTCGCAGTTGTCTCTCCATCTGCCATAGTGGTGCTGTCAGCACCTTCTTCGCCTTTTTTCTCTCTGCAACCATTAGTCTCAGCACAAGTATCCATATCATTAATTTCAGGAATACACGTACCTGATGTTAGGTCTGACTCATGGACTGGAGCCGGAGATGCGACAGGTGGCGCTATTTCCTTCCTAAGATTCTTCCTATAGTATGGGACTTGGTTGGTAGGAAGAACAGGGTCGATATGTTTAGGAATCGGAGATGACTCTAAGGAACTATAGACGTGGATCAGTTAGCCTCTTCACTAGAGTTCTCCCTCTGAAGATGGCTAATGGGAAAGAATTGTTGATCCTCAAGAAAGATGATATCCATGGAAACAAAATATTTGCGAGATAACGGGTGGTAACATTTACCCACGGTGATGGAGAGGATACCCAACAAAGATACATTTTTTAGCACGAGGGGTGAATTTCGTGCGGTTTGAACCATGGGAATGAACAAAGGCAACACAGCCAAATACCCAAAGCGCATCTGAGATTAAACGAGTAGTTGGGTATGACTCTTTAAAACAATCCAACAGGTTTTGAAAGTTGAGAACTCGAAAGGGCATTCGGTTGATTAAGTGAGCGGCAGTGAGAATAGCATCCCCCTATAGGTAAGATGAGAGAGATGTGGATAGCATTAAGGAACGAACGACTTCCACCAAATGACGATTTTTCCTCTCGGCTACCCCATTTCACTGGGGAGTATAAGCATACGAACTTTGGTGGATAATCCCTTTAGTGAGGAACTTTGTGAGGAAGTCCCAGAAAGAGGCGTTAAAGAACTCTCGCCCATTGTCACTTCTCAGAATACCAATCTTTGCATTAAATTGGGTTTCCACAATAGCATAGAATTATTGGAATACAAACAACACATCGAACTTATCAGTGAGAAGAAAGATCCAAGTAAGCCGAGTGTGGTCGTCTATAAAGGTGACAAACCAGCGTTTCCCTGTGGAGGTAGTGGTTGGTGAAAGACCCCAGACATCACTATGATCTAAGGTGAAGAGTCTGGACGGTTTGTAGGGCTGAGAGTGAAAGGAGACACGACTCTGTTTGGCACGAATACAAACATCACAGTTTAAAGAAGATATATTAATATTGCAAAATCAATGCGAAAACAAATATTTCATGTATTGAAAATTTAGATGTCCTAAGTGATAATATCATAACAAAAAGTCATTCTCAAAAGTAGAAAAATTTAAAGAAACGAGACTAGTCCTATAATCATTCCTAGAGGAAGTATCATCAGTCAGGAAGTAGAACCTCCTATCGTGTCGGGTAGTGTCAATCGTCGTCCCCAAGCTCAAATCCTGAAATAAAACAGAGCCGAGTGAAAAAACTACCTGACAACTCAGATCTCTTGTAATTTTACTTATAGACAATAAATTATATGAGATCTTAGGAACATGCAATACATCACGCAGTACCAAACCCTCAAACGGAGACACATATCCTTTCCCTGCAACAGGGGCAAATGACCCATCTGCGATTCTAATCCGTTCATTACCAGCACTCGAACAGTATGAAAGAAATTGATCAGATGAGCCAGTAAGATGATATATAGCCCCTGAGTCAACAATCCAAGGTTTTTTATCATTAATACTAATAAAGCCAAAAGATTGAATCGTACCTGACTATGTGATGGCACTAACCCCAACTGTACTTAGATTGGTCTTACTATCTGTTGGGGATTGATGCTGAGAATTCTCATTTGTTGAATCACTCACAAGGGCATGTCCAAGGTTTGATTTGTCATGTGACTGGCGACGTTTACTGTTCGAAGGTCGTCCATGTAGCTTCCAACACTGGTTTTTTGTATGTCACGGCTTTTTGCAATGTCACAGACAGGGGTGGGTTTCTTATCGCCGTCAGAGCTGGAAGATTTTGTAGCAAAGGTCGCAGCCTCAGTTGAAGTGCTAACTGGGTTGTTCATAGCACTCGATCTGTCATCTTCCAGCCGTATCTCTGAACACACTTCCATGAGAGAGAGTATAGGTCGTTGGCCCAATATTCGACTTCGAACGACATCGAATTTAGAGTTCAACCCAGCTAAGAAGTCAGAGACCCGATTAGCTTCTTCAATCTTCAAATACTGTGCACAATTCCAAACTATTTCTCGTCAAAGATCCATTTCTCGCCACAACAGGGATAGTTTATTAAAATAGGATGTTACATCCATGGTCCCTTATTTGCATTCGTGGACCTGCTTGCGTAGTGTACAGTTGAGACGCATTCTGCCTTTTTAAGTAAAGCTTATGCACAGTATCCCAAATATCCTTGGCGGTTGCAGCATACAGTAATGGTCTGTCAATTTGGGTTTCCATACTGTTAACAAGAACTGACCGTAACAAAGAGTCTTCTCCTTTCCAAATACGTTCTTGTGGATCACTCAGTTGGGGTTTTAGTATCTCCCCCGTCAAGTACCCAAACTTATGTCTCCTTTCCAGTGTCATTCTGATTGATTGTGACCAGGAAAAATAATCCTGGTCATTCAACTTTTCTCCAATGATGAACCCTGTAGAATTGACCATCAAACCAAACAAATAATTCGTATTGGGTAAAATAGAGAAAGAGGTTACCAGATCCTCAGAGTAGAATTCTAGTTGTGGATTTGTGCCAAGGATTGTTCCGAAGTCTGCTGCTTGTTGTTGGAGATAAGCAAACAATGTTGAATCTCGCTAAGACATTAAGTCGTGCCGCTGCTACAAGGTGCAGCTGGAATTTTCTGTTCATTAGACCCCGGTCCCATCACTGGTTGGAAGAGATCGGTTGAGGGAGCCTAGCCCCGAGCATCAAACGCTGCGGAGGGAGCCAAAGGGAAAGAAGGGCCAGAGTTGGTGCGGCTAAACGAGGAACCTCTGACCGACAAGTTGCTTGGCTCAGCTCAACTAGAGAAAATCCCGACTGAAGGCTGCGACTGAAGGGACTGCACCGGAATCATCTGAAACTGTCCATCGACTAGGGTTTGCGCAGGTGGAAGACGCGATCGAGGGTATCCAGCCACGACTTCTGGGTACGACGCATCGGCTGGGCTCGACGCGATCTGCTAAGGAGCGGCTCCAATCGGCTGGGCTTCGAAGATTGAACGGTTCTGACCACTGATCGACGCTCCGATTTGAGGCAAACGGCTCGGCTGGCTTCCTTCGACCGACTGCTGGACATGAACGACAGTTGGAATAAGATGAGGCAACGTGGCTTGGAGGTAACGCTCGACGGCTGCTTGGACGGTTGCTGTGATATCGACATTCACAGCCCCACTGATCCCCACGATGACTGCTGAAGAAGGTTGTGGTCGATTCTCGTCGATGACGGCTAGGGTTTCGTCCCCTTGCTCTGATACCATGATGAAAAGAGAAAACAAGAAACGAACACACAGTTTACGTAAAAAATCTTAGAATAGGGAGAAAAAACCACGATTGAGACTTATTTTTTATTATTGGTTTGATACACAAAGTACAAGAGAACAAGCCAACTAAATAGACAATGGGAAGTCCTAGGGTACATGAAATTACTAAAAAAAAAACCTAGGGTAAAATGCTATTTTCGACAAAACATACTGCTTCTTTTGGTGGGTTTCAAACAATCCTAAATTCTTTTATAACTACAGTCATTCTATTAATCCTAAACAATTGGAAAACCCTTATTCGTTAGCTTGCTAGGTGGGGGTTTCCCAACCTCACCCTAAGTTGCTCTTTTGTGGTCTCTTCTTCACCTTACTAATATACTCCTTATTTCTTATCAATAATAATAATGATGATGAAACCTTTTTCTTTAATTTGGCTCCCTTTTTTTTGGGTTTGGTTATTTTATGCAGTTGTATCCTTAAACTTTTGTCCCATACAGCTGGTCTTGGACCGTGAAACCTTCCTTGAAGGTAAGTGAGGTGGGTTATTAGCATAATCCAACCAAGGAGTAGGTTCCGAATAGCCCCACTTTTCAATGAATATATATGTCTACATATAACAAAAGAGAACTTTGACTATGAATATATATGTATACATATAACAAAAGAGAACTTTGACTATGATTATACAGTTGTTTATGTAATTATGTTTCATTTTATATCGGTAGGGTTGCCTTCATTATTTGTACTTAACGTTTCTCCTATGGATTTTTTATGTTTGAAAGAATCGCACTCCAAAATATTATTTTGAAACTTGGTAATTCTACAATACCCAAGGATAGACTCAATATTTGTTCATAATACATGAAAGCAATCTTCAAATCCTATGATATCAAAATAATAATAGCACTGAAAACCAACATCAACGATGATTGCCTGCATTGCACTGACATTGCTCAATATAGGCTAACTTGGCCCTACATTTTTAATCACAAAGAGGAAATGAAAGAGATGAATTATCAAACAAACAGCTATGAATTCCAAAACTGCACTGGATAAATATTGTCACAGTAGGTCAGATATATCTAACGCAATGGAAACAGTGAGATAAATCAGCATACCTGTTCAATAAACTGAGCAAGTCGAGTCTGTGCACTCAAAAATCGCTGAATAAAAGCATTGATTGCTTTTGATTGGCCAATGGTTGCCATTCCAGCGAAGAAATGGTTTCTCAAGAATGGCAATGCCCAAAGAGAACGCAGACTGTACAAGTTGGCTACGTGCCTATTAGTATGCAGACCAAAGGAATTCACCATGTCCCTCCACCCTATTTCAAAATCCTCAATTAACTCCAGATTATATAATCGACAGAATCCACTTTTCCACTCATTGTAACGTTCTCCAAGAATAGCATTACACCAGGATGGAAACTTCGCCACAATCATCCAAATACAAAGTGCATGCTTAGTAGTTGACAGTTCCATCGCTATGGCATCTTTGAGACACATTCTGGTCGGTTAATATTGTCTGTGGAGCCTTCCCATTCATGAACCCCATGAATTACCTTTCGTAGCACAGAAGAAACAAACAAATAAAATAATTGAGAGTGGTGAACTATTTAAATAGATGTCATGTCCACCCCCTCAGCCATAATGAATGAAGGAAATTTGATATTAAAAATGGCAATGACATGGATACTAAACTTCATTATTTCATAATAGTAGATGAAACCTGAGAGCTTGCAAGTTGACTAACATAAGATAAGAAGGAAAGCAGATGCATTGACAATTTCAGATTCCTCAAAACTTCTAATTATAATTAATTTAAGAAGATATAATGCAAGAATTAAAGCCTAGTATTAAAATTGATAAAGATGACTTTTGTATACATCATTGAAGTCACGGGTTGTGCATCCATTTTCTTGCCTAACTATTCAAATTCAGATCAAACAATCAAATACTTGCAATCTTCTACCGATTATGTTACCATTGAGAATACTTCTTTTTATTTTCTAGAGTTGAAGACAAGGATAAGTAATATTATAATTATCAGAAAAAGTTACATGCTCAGTGTGATACACTGATTGACAAAGGAATAATATTAAAATTCTGGTACCTCCAAAGCCCATGTAAATGATCTCAAATTCTCCTCCCGAAGAAGTACACAACTTAAGAAGCAAGGCATGCCATGGTTATTAATTCCAACCCATATCCCGAGTAGCATGTCAAATGCAGTCAATCGATGTGTGGTATCGAAGACCACTGCATCACCAAATGTCTCATAAGCTTGAATGGATGAGGCACATGACCAGGCAATGTTCTCTAACCTGTTGTTTGGCGATCACATACTTGAATTTGAAATTCGGATCTTTTTCCTTAATGTTTCTGCACATTCGCAATAGGTCAATGCTCTCTTCTTCATTATCTAATTTTCTAAATGTTTGAAGTAGATTTCTTACATCCTTCTCAGTGAATGGCAAATATCCTGGCTCCACACCTTTCTCTAGCTCATGAACCTCGTCATTTGCTGCACAGAAATTCCTGATTTGGCATACATAAGAATTCGGCCCTTGTCTATCTCAGAAATTGTTCAATATGCTGGAAGGAAACGGACTTGGTTTGGTTCTATAGTTCATGATTATGGTGGTTTGCAAAACCAATGACACGCCACTCTGGTGGTCCTAGTTCCATTGTTTTGCTTATTCTCATATATGCTTGACATCCACACCGAGGGATTTTCTATTCCTTTAAGGCTTATTTTCAGTTGGTGTCTTATTAGGTGTGTTCCCAGCACGATGGCAAACAAAATAGCGCCTTGTAAGGCCTTTCCCAATCCCATCTTTTCCCTCTGTTCGGTGTCTTCGGATTGGGAAGCCACATCTCTTTGCAAATTCACTATAAAACTCATAAGCAGAGTTATGAGTAGGAAACCTTTGCCCTATATATGGAGTTGCATCATTATTTGAATCCAGGGACAGCCTGGTTTCAGCAGGTGACTCCTCCGTGCTGCCGGTTTCATCTAAAGACAAGGACTGTTGGTCAGAGGGATCATCATATACGACCAACAACGGTCCAGTCTTCAGGCATTATATCTCGTTTAACTTCTCAAGTTCGACTTAAGACCCTGGCTTGAGCATTTAGAAATCAACAAATGGGAATCAGAATGGGACGAAACTTATCCATAAATGAAAAGTTCAAAAGATTGAGCACTTTTTGTTTTTATGTTAAGAATCTGAAGCAATTCTTCCTCTTTCATTTTCAGGAAGCAATAAAACATTCTAAGTCATTAAGAGTCCATTTTGGTAACATTCTCATTTCTTGCTTCTCGAATCATGCTTCTCATTTCTTGTTTCCATTTACTTTTTTTATTTAAGAAAAATAGAACCAATTTTAGTAACTGTTTCTTGTCTTTTGCTCTTTCTTTTTTATCGAAAAGATAAATAGAAAGAGGTTTGGTGATCACTTCTTGTCTCTTGTTCTTTGAACTCATGAAAATTATTTTTTTTAAAATTAAATACCCAAAATTTTTATGATTATTTATTTTTAGATATTTATTGTGCATTTGATAAGTAAAAAAGAGGATAAAATACTGCAATAACAAGAAAAAGAAGGGCGTTTCTGACAAATGAGATATGAGAAAAAAGAGCTGTTACTGCTTCTAAATGATTCTGTTTCTAAAAACTGAAAAGATGAACCAAGAATGTGACCAAACAGCCTGTGAAATGCCCTCCCATAGCTCAAATATACTGAACAAACAGTTGGTAATGAATTTATAAAAACGAAGTTTTTTCCTTGCAACACTGTTATCTCATTATATTCAGGTAACAGCCAGAATTGACACAATGAACTAAACTCTTAAATCACCAATTGAGCTAGTTGATAAGGGTAAATTTAATTATAATATCTAACATAAACCCTTCGACTGCAGAGATTATAACCAAATGGGCACAAATTGTCAAGCACAACACACTGGAAGAAGGCCTACACGTCTATTTTTCATCCCAAAAATATATACAATTGGCAATCTGGGTCAGGTGTCTATTTTTCAAAGAATCAAAGGGGCACACAGATTCCTTTGATTTCATGTTCATGAATCGGGAGTAGGAACAAACTGGTATACAGAAAATGGTAGATAGAAAAACGGAGAGAGAGAGAGAATGCTCTTACCGGAATTTAAAGGTATAGATGGCGCCACGAAGATATGAAAGTGAAAGGAGCAGAGCCCTAATTTACGCAGGAAGGAGATGGGAGCCAATTTATAGTTCCTGCCCACTTTCTTGTCCAACGCCTTTTCTTTACAATTTCTTTTCCCCTGATCAATCAATAAAACACAAATGGTTGTTTAGTAAAAAAAATGGTTTTTAGTTGGACTGGATTCCAGAAAGTTTAAGAAATGATTTTAAACCTTGGAATTTGAAATTTGATTAATGATTTTAAATTAATTACTTTGTTCGAAATGGAAAAGATTTAAAATGAATGTATTTAAAATTTTGTGTTTGAATGATAATCAGAAAAGAAAAAAAAATTAAAAATTTGTTAATATAAACTTTTAACTATGATCTGTTGATTGAAAATTAGAATTTGATGAGATTAATTGAGTAATTTACTTTCAAATTCTATCATCGAGCATTTTAGTTATGAAAGTTTTTTAAATAGAACGAGATTTCAAATCACTTCAGATTTTAAAATCATTCAATTTCGTGTCGTACCAAACAATATAATTCATTTCAAATCCATTATTAATTGAAATCCCTCAAAATCATGAGGTTCCAAACATGCCATAAATGTTGTGTTTGGTAGTCAATAAAATACAAATTTAAAAACAAGGGATTCAATTGAAAAAATTGTATTTCATGGTTTTAAATATGTGTTTTGTAGCAAATTTGGAAATTAAATTTTAATTTAAATCATTGTTATAAGGGTAATTGTTTTAAATAGTAAAAGTGTTGAAAGTATTTTCAAGTATAGCAAAATGTTAATGTTTATCAATGATATTATGATAGACCACGATAGACATCTATCACTAATACTGATAGATGTCTATTATAGTCTATTAATGATAGACAGTGATATTTTGTTATATTTATAAATAAGTTAGCTCGTTTTCTTTTATTTGAAAATAATCCATTTTATAAATTATAAAAATTAAAGCTACACACTAAATTGAATATAAAATATTATTAATTAATTTATGAACTCATTTTTTGTAAAAAGTTTTGTATAATTATTGTTTTGTAACATGATATAATTTATAATATATTTAACACATATTTTTATTTAACAAAAATAATTGAGTTTACCGATTAAATACCATATTTGTTAATGTTTTTATTTTTTCTAATATAATTCTATAATTTCAAAATTCAAATTCAAAATTTGAATACACTCAAAAAAAATATGAAAATGTTAATTTCAAAATTTTACCCTGTTTGGATCCTAAAATTTTGAAACAATTTCAGAAACAGAATTAAGACTATTTATCAAACGTGTATCCGCTAAACTTAATTATCTAAAAACATAAAACATAATTCAAATCACCTACCAAACCGTCCTAGTAGGGGTGGAAGCGGTTCCGTTCGACTACCAAACCGATTTTTTAGTTTGAACCGAACCGAATCATGGTTTGATTCGGTTTCAAATTCAGTTTTAGCATTTAAAAAAAAATCCATGTTATATTATTTTTTAATTAAAAACGGTTCGGTTCGATTCGGTTTTAAATTCGGTTTTACTTTTTATATATATATTAGTTAAAAATGGTTCAGTTCGGTTTCAAATTTGGTTTTCGAAAGTGAAATCGAATCGAACCGAATTAATTCGGTTTCAAAATTTCTTCAAACCAGATCAAACCGCAATTTTTCGGTTTCATTAAGTTTTCAGTTCGATTCGATTTTTAAAAACGATTTGGTTTTTGCAGTTTGAATTACCACCTCTACATCCTAGTTTTTCTTGTCCTTATTCAAAGTATATTTTTTCATTTAGATTTTTTGTAAAATAAATAAATATATATATATATAATATAATGAAAGGGCTCATTTAGCCCTCTTCTATTTTATTTTCCTACAACTTCATACCCAAATGTAGCTTTCAACATCTTAAACTTCAACTTTTCATTTTATTTTCACAAAAGGTAAATATCAATTTATACCTTTAAATTTTTGGTGTTGTATCAATTTAAATCCTAAACTAATAATTGTATCAATTCAAATCTTGAATTTTGGAGATTGTATCAATTTAAATCTCAAATTAATAATTGTATCGATTTAAACTCCTGACTTTTGCAAGTGTATTAATTTAAATATTGAACTTTTATAATTCTATTAACTTAAACCCTCTATTATGTTTTATTTGAATATACTTATGAATATTCAGGCTAAATTATATAAGAAAGTCTATGGTTTAAATCGATACACTTATGAAAGTCCAAGGTTTAAATTAATACTCTCAAAGTTCAGGGTTTAAATTGATATAACCCCCAAAGTCGTTTAAATTTATACAATTCTTAGTTTAGAACTTAGATGGTTACAATCCACAAAATTTAAAGGTATAAATTGATATTTACCCAAAAATTTATTAGTGATCCCAATTTCAGAGACTACTTGTTTTCTTTCATCATGGTGAGTCCCTTTAATTTACAAGCCAATGTATGCTTGTTATTATTGTTATTCTTTTCTCTCTTTAGTTGGTTGTGTTCTATGGTATTTTTTGGGTTTCCCTATGTTATTCCGTTCCAACCAAGATTCATCATAAATTTATTGGTCAACTGTAATTTTAAGGGAAAATTCTTAGTTGGAACTTGATTTGGAATATTTTGTACAAGATATATTGGTTAATTCTGAAGAATTGTGGTCAATGCTTTCGAGTGCAACCAAGATTTTTCGTAAGTATTGATCAATCAATTTTTTCTAATCTTAGTTGACACTTGGCAACTAAGATTTTTTCCATAAGGGTTGACTTACGTCACTTGACCAACCAAGATTTCTCGTAGGTATTAACTTGGTCAACTATTGCAAAAAAGTTTTACCTAGTTGATTTTTCTTGCATGGATTCACTTTTGATGGTTTGAAGGATCTATTTTTAGGTTGAATCTCCATTTCTTTTGTAAAATATCTCACATCTTTGTTTGCTCGCGGTTAAAATTAAGTCGTGATATAAAGTATGAGAAATTTTTAACATAATTGTATGTCTAAGTGGTATTGACCCCAACTAGTGTGCCATTATAATAAGATGTTTGTACAACTTTAGATATAGAGTTCCTACTTATTTGATCGAACGAGGGCTAAGTTTCTTTTCTAAACAATGGTGCATGCTCGTTTTCTCTTTATTTATCAACGATCCCTAAACCCGTGCATGATAGTAGCAATGAATTAGGTAGTCATGTATATCTCTTCCCCCCCTCCCAAACACCATCCTTTCCACTTATCACCCCTCATGTGATAATTGTTCTCCAACAAGTCATTTTCAGTTTATCCCTCTTAAGTTATAATATAGTTTCACTAAACTCAACAATGATAATCTATATACTGACCCGTACAATAACGTCCTTCTTCTAAACCCTCTTATGGTCTAAAAGAACATATCAAAGAAGGTTAAAAAATTAAAATAAAGATGAAGATGAAGACTATGAATACAATGAAGAGGAAAATGAGGAATACGAGGAAGATGGCGAAGTGGACGAGGTAAATAAAGTTGACACAATCTCTGCACAAATTGAATGTTTTTGTACCAAGCCAATGATCATGTCGGGTCAGTTTTCGTCTTCTAATGATATTGAGTTTAGACAACCATATCTTTCTAAAGAAGACCTATCAATGCAATGTTATTTGTGCCTATGCATGAGAACTTACCAAATATAAAGTGGAAAATCTACTGAATCTCTATGGAAAAATTGCATTCGTCTTATAAAGTCCTTGTAGCTCTATTAGACAATATTCAAATTCTACACAAATTTCAAGATGCACTGAAGGATTCGAGTGGGAAAATGTTGTACATGAGGAAATTAAAGCTCTTGAAAGTAATGAAACGTGGATTCTCCCTGGAAATTGTATCTTGTTTGGCTGCAAAAGGATTTTTACAGTTAAATACAAGTCAATGGCAGTGTTGAAAGATTCAAAGCAAGACTCATAGCTAAAGGCTTCACTCAATCATATGGCTAAGATGATCATGAACAGTAGAGATGGTGGAAGAGTTGTTTAAGCAACAACTATAGACTATAACAATGAAGATCCTCTTTGACGCAAATAGAAGTCTAATTATGTTTATCATTGATAGACACCGATAAACTTCTATCGAGGTTTATCGCAGAGTTAAAGATATGAATGATACAACATGTATGAAAAAGCCTAAATTACGACATATCAACAAAATGTAAATACGTGGCCCAACAAAATAATGACTAAATTGAAACCATGCATCAACTGAAATAACAAGTGATATCAGATATAGCGCAAAATATCATATACTTTTAATTTTATAAAATTCAAAGGTAGTTGATTGTCAACAAGTACAAGAAAAATTTACAAAGTAAAATTTCTACCGTTTACAAAGACATAATTCGACGTTAAGTCAAAGCTTGGAGCACTCTCTATCATTAACTGTGTTGTTGTCTTCTTTTGCGGGGAGACTTTCTTCTTCTCATTCCTTTCAGTTTTCTTCTCTGGAGAGACTTTATTTTATTCCCATTGTCCAATGCCTTTTTGGTTGATTTCCGTTGTCTCTTTGATCTCTCATTCTAAAAGTGTCTATCATCTACCACTTTCAGTCTTAACTTTTTATACATCCCCTTCTTCATGGCAAAAATGTTAATGATATATAATAGTTTGATATAAAAAGATAGATATCTTAGTTTTCTATTTACCTTCTTCTCACTTGTTTATTTTATTTTATTTTTTCTTTTCTCTTGATGTCTTCATTCTCTTCATCATCGGTATCTTCTCCATCTTGCTCTTCCTCAATTTGCCTTTCCTCAACTTGCTCTTCCTCAACTTACGCTTCTTCAAATTGCTACAAGAAATATTTTGAAGTTAAAAGAAGAACACTATCATTTTCTTGTTTTTACTGATATATAGTGATAGTAGCCTATTACTATCACTATCTATAAGTGTCAAACCAAGTTTTATTTTGATATTTACCTATGTCTCACCTTTTTTTTTTTTTTTTTTTTTTTTTTTTTTTTTATTCTTTTCTTCTTCATCGTCAACATCTAAATCAAATTCCTCAACTTCAATTTCCTGCAAGTATGTAATAGAAAGCAATAAACTTCTATAACTTAAAAATCTTGATAATAAGACAAAACATTATACTATCAGTATCTATCACCAATAGATAATGATAGAAAAGTATCGTTGTCTATCATTGTCAATCAGTGCTTTTTAAATTTTCTAATATTGAAAGTTCAAATACAACTTCATAGATATTTACTTTTCTCTCACTTGTTTTAATTGTCATTCTTCTATTTTATTCTTCATCATTTTGATCTTTATCATCAACATGACGAGTTTCCACATCTTCAACTTCAAATTTATGAAATAAATTGTTTTATTGATTATTATTGATTTCTATCTAAGATAAACAAGAATAATGTGAACCTCGAATCCTAATTTCTCTACTTTAGTATGTTCCCTACTAAGACTAGTGTGATAAGTAGGTTGATGTGGAAACTAGTGTGGAATGGTAGAGGAAGAAGTGGAGATTTGAAGAAAAGAGAAAATTTGGAAGTTTAACTCTTGGGGAAAATTTGGCTAAGTATAGAATTTTGTGTGGGATGCATTGGAAGGGTGTGTTCGATGATGGATGCGTTGGATGCGTTAGATGCGTTAGATGCATTGGTGAAGGAAGGAAAATGGAAGTGAGGCATTGGGATGGCAGGAGGGCTGGAGGGTGGCATGCGTCGAGCAACCTCGGCCAAATGCCCAGCCATGCATCGAGTAGCCTCGACCAGCGCCATTGCAATGCATCGAGTAGCCTCGGCCAGCGCCTTTGCAATGCGTCAAGCAGCCTCGGCCAGACGCCCCTGCCATGCATTGAGCACCATGTCGAGCGGCCACGCTCATGTAGTGAGCGCCCTGCCGAGCAGCCATATCGTGCGTCGAGGTGCCTTGCCATGCAACCAAGCGCGTAGCCCATGTGGCTAAGCACGCCCATACGGCCGAGCGAGTGAGCGATGGCCATCATACACTACATGCCCATGCGTCGAGCGGCTAGCCTCTGCAACACGCCTATGCGTTGGTGGCCAGCACCATGCGCCTATGCTAAGCAAGCCATGTAATGCTACCTAGTAAGCCATGCGTCGAGGATGGATGGTCACCCTATGCGTTGGTGATGGTTAGCTCCTTGTGATGGCTAAGTTGAATTGTAATGATAGTGAATTGGCTTACTATGCATTGATGATAGGCTATGCATTGAGTATGGATTATGTGTTGAACATCCAAAAGTAGATGCATACAAGGGATGAGATCATCAGGAGAACATCATCAAAACCATGTGTCTTCTTAGGAGGAAAGCCTTAAGCCTTAAGAATTTGAGGTGGTGGCATCAGATTAGAGGCTCATGCGTTGGCAACGTGGGAGGAAGACACTTAGCTTGCGATGATCACAACATTGCGTTAATGGGGTGAGAAGGAGACACTTGGCCATGCAGCCAAGTAGGTGGTGTCAACTTTGGAGAAGGTTTAGACGCCAATAAATAGGGCTAAAAGACTTCATTTTTAGATCACAATTCAAAAATACCGTAAAAAGAGTGGAAGAGTTGAGCAAACCTTGCGATGGAGCCAAATCCATGCGTTAGTCACAGAGGATGCATTGGACAGTGAAGTCTGAAGAGGACGCATCAACTTGGGATGAGAAGTTCTCCCAATTTACTCGTGCGTTTAGAGTGATTTCAAAGCCACCTGAAAGCTCTGAAAGTCTAGTTTTCAATATAGGGCTTCCAGAAGAAAATATCAAAGGGGTCGGGCTGGAAACTGAGAAGAAGACAGAAGGGTCAGGCTATTAGATCAGTTTAGGCCAGTCTTGAAGATTCTGTGATTTCGGCCAAACCACGAGGAGTTTTGAGCTCAAATTTTAGGGTAAGCTTCCTGAGATATTTTATAACATGTTTGTAAAAGGAATTATATCAAAATAAACTATGAGTATTCTAAGCTGTAAGTTGAATTTGGATTCTAGAGGTGAAAATGGAGCCCGAGGTAGAAAAGGGAGCTACTAGAGTGAAAAGCTCCTAAGCAATCAAGGTGAGTGGCTAAAACGTTTTGACTAAAATATTTGCTTAAAATGTTTGATTACAATGTGTTATAGAAAGCATGTTTTAAAGAAGATTATTCTCATGCCAGCTAGTTTTACAAAGTGAATTCCAAGCAAACCATAAGTTATGTTTTAAAGGCATGCATGTGTGAGAAATTGTTGAAAAGCGATTTATATGTGTTAAATATACTCAGCATGCGTTAGTACCTTTAAAGCCATATTTTTATATGTGTTATACTTTACGTGCTTTAAAGAGAGAAAGTCATTTATGACTAGTTTTACTTAAAACGCGATACCGAATGACATTTGAGAAAGTATCCGCCCAACTATATATCGAAGGACTTGAGAAGGTATCTATTGGTATTGAAGAACGTTTGAGAAGGTACCAAACCAACCAGATACTGAAGGAAGTTTGAGAAGGTATCTGAACAGAAGTACCTAAGGTATGACAGTACTTAGTATGGCCACGTGCACGTAGGTAGTTAAAGTGAAAGATTAAGTAAAAAGGCTCTTTCTTGACTAGCAGTTGGTGTTGGGATTATTTTATCCATAGTAAGAGTTATTCTCAACTGAGAAATAGTTTACTGTTTTATGTTTAAAATAGCTTTATATGTTTTATGCTTGGAGAATGTTTATACTGCAGTACAAGTACTGTAGAAGCTTATATTTCAGTTGAACTCTTTATTGAGATTTTGCATGAGAATCAATTACCTTTATTAAGTCACTCATTGGCGTAAGCTCACCCCATTTTCAAATCTTTTCTTCCCCCCCCAGGTAGGATTCAAATCCTCTGAAGATAGCTCTGCAACTAAAGGAATAAGAGATTTGTAACCCATCGGTTTAGGTGGTTACTGTTAATATTATACACATGTTATTGTTGTTCATATAGGGACTAGGATTTTTAGGTTTTGGGACTTATGAATCTAGCGTTGTAATGACTCTAAATATGTTATGTTTCTAAATTAATAAATTTTGGCCTAAAGACATTCCGCTGTATATAGTTTATATTTTGGTATCAGAATTATTCCGCAAGAGTTATTAGGCAGTAAGTGTCAGCCAAAGGGTTGATAACTGCTGTAGTCACGCCCTTTCTCAGGCTTAGAGGTTAGTCTGGGGCGGGGTGTGACAGCTAAACTTCTATAATTGTCTATCACTACTAGACACTGGTCATGGAAGCCTATTATTGTCTATTATTGATAGAAATTAATAAAACTCTATCAATCTTTATTAGTCGATAGACATTGATAAAACGAGAAGACAAAGTAAATAATATAAACATAAGAAAGAAAAACAATCATAAAGCTTGAGATAGAATCAAACATTTGAAATGATAGAATCACCGAGCTGAAGCGATTTATTGCTTTTGTTTTTTATTTTGGAATATTAAAATTACAGGATTTAGATAAACATACAGAACATGAATCATAAGTTAAGCATAAATAATGGAGTTTAGAGGAATTGACTTTGAAGATCGTTCTTCACTTTTACAAATCTTCTCCTCCACCGTTGTGGATCTCATCCTTCAATGGGAACACCTCTAAAAAGCCTTCTTCATCGTGACTCTGACAAAGATTGACTTGTGGGAGCCTCTTTTGAGAGATGGAGGGAATTTGGTGGAGATGATTTTTTGTTTAGAGAACTTTTCTCTATGTTATGAGATATTGGGAGTAAAGAAGAGAATATTTTTTGCGCAGAACAATCAACCACAAAACAATAGAGACATTCTCTTTCTTTCTACGTGAAAGTGGGATAACTTCCCACTTCCTTTCTCTCCCCCACTTCCATAAGATAGTTATTTAATTAAATTAAATATAATTAATTTAATTAAATAAAAATAAAAATGTTAATTAAAAACCAATGAAATTAATCGATTGATTGATTTAACATCGCATATTTAATCAAATGAATATTTGCATCATATTTCAATGTTTATTTCTCTCACAATGTATAGTTTTATTATGAATATGATTCAGATTAATTTTTAACCTGTAGTTTTAATATGAATCATATTCACAACAACTTTTAACATATAGTTTTAATATGAATCTTATTAATATTAAATTTTTATTATATTATTCAATTCATAATTAACAATATATTACAATGTATCTATATACATTATGTTCATATACAATTAACATATTATTCCCTAATTGGGCACTTCAAATTATTATTTGTCATTGTTAATCCGTTGTGAGCTAGCAAGGGTACTGAAAGGATCAAATCATACAACGGAAGCATATGAACACATTTGTTTTTTTATATTTGGGAGGATGAAATTATAGAAAATAGTAGATCAAGCATAAATTTAGGAGGGAACACGAAAACGTTACATTCAAAGAAACGTTCTTTTCTTCAATCTTTTCTAGGTCTTAAAAAGTTTCACAGTTCCTTCTTCACGTACTGATCTCCCACAAACAGAATGAAGACGCCACCATCGGATCTTTCCTGCTATATTCTTGACAAGGATCGATTTGTCGAAACCGACTTTTTGAAAGTGCGAAAATTTGTTGTTTTTAAAGATTCATCTCACGGAGGAAAAAAAACCATTCTCTATGATTTCTCTTTAGATTGATAAGTCAAAGAGCAAAACTCCTCTTTATCCCATGATCATGTGAAGTGATTGTTTTCAATAACCAATCACTCATATTATTAAATTAAAAAATGAAATTAATTTAATTTAAATAATAATTAATTAATCAAATTAATTAATTGATTGATTTTTTAATTAAACATCTTATATTTAATCAAATGTATATTTGAATCTATATTCGAATGCACGTCTCTCTCGTAGCCTATAGTTTTAATTCATATTAACTTTTAATTTATAGTTTTAATATGAATATAATTCATATTAACTTTTAATCTATAGTTTTAATATGAATCTAATTCACATTGTTTAAATATTTGAATCTTATTCAAATACATTGAATCATCCTTTTATAATATAGTTTAATTTTGAATCTCATTCAAAATTAACTTTATATTACGATGTATCTATATACATTATATTAATTGCACCATATATAATTAATATTATTCACTTATTTAATTTGAACAATTCAAATTCTTCCAAAGCTCTTGGTCATTGTTTATCCATCATGAGATAGGAGGGGACTTAATGGACTTACAAATTTAGAAGCTATGATGATTCGACAATAACTAATTAAACTTTTTAATTATGTTAATAAACATTCATTAACTGTGATTCACTCCACTGAAGACCCGCAATTGCTTTATTCCCACTGCATAATATTTCTCTATTCATAGATTTAACTATTCTAGTAAGTTGATCTTTCACGAGCAGGTCGTAATTACAACTGGGTCAAATTAATATTTTACCCCTGCAATTGCCTCTTACTCTTTAAGTACGGTCGATCCTTCTAATTAACAATCTGTTTATGATCCTACCATCAACCAAGTCTCTATCAGGCCAGTGAGACGGCGGGTATCCTTTGTTCAACCAAAATTAACACTTAAGAGTACTACTTCTCTACTTACCCTAAAGGCGGAAAAGAGTGAATTTCATAATGTGTAGCTATGTTCCCAGCTCTATACTCAGACAAATCCCCAAGATAGCAGACTTGTTGAGTCGTCAACTCAAACCACCCTCACCTATACAGATCAAATGATTACTTTCATAGACAGAAGTCTATAACTCACTCATGATTGAGATCGAGTTATATGATTATCCTATGAAATAGTAATTTCTTCAATTAACGACATAACAATGAGTGATTAAGTATTTCGCGGTCCGCTCTTATACAAACTCATTGTATAGGATACTGTTGGGATAAATTTGTGGACGTGCTTTGTTTTGTTTTATTTTTATTATTTAAGGACGGATGGGTTTGAACATGAAATCATGCGTTAGACATAACTGATGCGTTTGTTCCCATGCATCTGAGGTCATGCGTCGGAATGATGATGCGTTAATCTTAGCATGCAATGATCACGCGTTCCTATCACAATTTTTCTTACGCTTGTGCCAAGTATAACACAAACGCAAGTTTCTCGGGTAATCCGAGGTCGAACATGGGGACTTGTCACTCAATAATGTTTGTGAAGCAATGCGTTTGAGGCGATGAAAATAAAAATAAAAAGAAGTTAAATGAATGTACACATTATTCATACTCCCAACTAAACAGATTGAGCAATAGACGACTTGCAATGAGAATAAGTAGATACATGACAACCATTAACACATAGTAATGTTTATTATCTAAAATCGCCCGAGTAATCCCAGCTCGTTGCACTAACACATCACACCTCTCGGTGGTCAGCCACATGACTCTATCTCTATAGTTTATGGTTGCATTAAGTATAAGATTGTGCCTATCTCTAGGAACAATATGAACCTTGCTTAGTGCGTTCCATCCCCTACCTTCTCAGGCAGTTAGACTCGGCTACTTAACTTATAGACAAGCAATGCAACATCCCATAGACAGGTGTTGCCACAACCTTTCACCAAGCAAAGAGGATTAACTCACTTATACTAGCACGACGCACACCTCTCGGTGGGTTGCTACATGCGTCCTATCTCTAGGCTACAAGATTAATCATGTGATTGACTTTGATAAATAAACGCTGAAGAAAAACTATGATAGAGATGAAGATGATGAAGAATACGACAATAAAAGAGTTAAGATTTGCATTGATCACAAAATATCTTAATATCTCAAGCTAAAATATAATACAATACAGAGATTAGAAGGGAGATGAAGGACTATACGTCAAGGCTGCCGGTGGTGCCATGGTTGAATGGTGGAGATGTCTCTCTCGAACTCTATCTCCAGCGAATGCTCCGATCGTCACTCGATCTGGGTTGTGGAGATGAAGAATTCTCACTAGAAATCTATTTCAAGCTCTCATTTGTGATCACAAACTTTTGTCTTGAGGCAGAAGCTCGGATGTCTCAAAATGAAGGTCTCAAGGGTTATTTATAGAATTTGGCCGACAGTTGTAATGATGAAGGTATGGCTCACTACTACTTTTATCGCAGTATGGGCATTGTCACATCGCGTTATCTTGTTGATACTCCCAAGGTATGTGTCCGAGCTGAATTTATCAACACGTTCTACCCATCTTGCGATCTTCTATTATGGCTGTCAATTCGTGGCCACAATCTCTATTTGTTCACCGCATTCTCTATGCGTTGGACGCATGCAATTACTGTAACTTCCATGCATTAGATGCATGAGGTTGCCGTATGCGTTCGTCTTTTACGGTCGCCTGGCTTCAGCACATGCGTTTGATTCCTGCGATAACTACAAATATAGACATTTTGGCACGGAATAACCCATAATATTGAGTCAGTGATGTTTTAGGTGCTTATCGACGCAAAACTCAAATTTTCACATATTATAAGTATTTATCACTGCATTTTTTACCTGTTAGCCCTCATAATTCTAAATAAAATACTTATAATAACTGGCATTTCTGCCAGTTATCAGATACCCCCACCCGCATGTATTTACATGAATGATTTGGATCAAATCGTATGTAATACTTACAACATTTGTAACAATTACAAAGTGAGTCGTATACATAGTGTTACTAGGATAAAGCATTCAACCTAATTCATATACTATAGATCCTTTAAGTTATTACATGAAATATATCCACTACATATGGTTTCAAGTCTCGTGAAATAACCTTGAATTTTTTTCATAATGGACAACTAATTATTGCATATATAAAATAATAAATTATTATATCAAACAATTAATTAACTACGAGGCTTTAGGGCACAAATTTCAATAAGAACCTAATGGACCTACTAATCATGAGCTCCAACGAATTGATATTAATTAATTAAACTCTTCGATTAAATTAATCAACATTCATTAACTATGGGACAAATGTCCATTTTACCCCTGTAATTATCTCTATATCCTTAGGTATCACTGATCCTCTAATGAACAATTTGTTTATGATCCAACCATAAACCAAGGACCTCTCAGGCCAATGAAAAGGTGTGGCCCCAATGTTCAAGTCCTGAAGTTAGCACTTGTGGGAACTACTCATCTACTTATCCAACACGAAAATGAGTGAATTACATCTTGTGAAATTACGTCTCCAGCTCTCTATTCAATAAACTCCCAAAATGGTAAACATATTGAGTTGGTGACTTGAGCCACTCTCACCCATACAAATAAAAAGATAAGTCCTAATAGACATGGGTTCATATCGAGTTACATATGATAATCTTGTGAAATATTAATCTCTTTAATTAATGGAGTTACAAAAAGAATATTAAGCTCTTTAATTAACGAAGTTACAAAAAGAGATTAATGTTTTTTATGTACAGTCTTATACAGACTCTTTGTATAGGATATCTCCACTCACAATGTCTCCACATGAAAGATTTGGATCATATCATTTATAACACTTGCAAAGTAAGTCGTATCCATAGTGTCACCAGGATAAGGTACCAAATCTTATCCATATACTATAGACCATTTAAGTTATTTCTTGAACATGATCCACCCGTATGTCAACTATATATTGTTCAAGTTTCATGTAATGACCTTGGTTTTTAATTGTAATGGATAATTCAATATTGTATATTTAATAATTAAATTAAATAGTATATTGAATAGCTAATTAACTACGATATTTTAGTGCACAAACTCCAAAAAACATGTCTTTTTTTTTTTGTTCGTATCAGAGCAAACTCCAACTATTGTGTTAGCAACTTTGTGTTTGTTCAAGCTCTAGTGTTTCCTAATCTTGAATTGGAACATCTTTTGAGTATTGTGCTTTAACCTCTTATGTTTGGAACTAAGCTTTTTGCAACAAAAAACACAAATCAAACACAATTTATTTTGATTGAAAAGATACTGACAGGGAGAAATAACCATCGCTGATAGACAACGATAGACTTCTATCACTGTCCATCACTACAAAAACTAATAGACAAACCTTTCCTTCACTTTCTTTTTTGGTATCTCATCTCCAACTTCAATCTACAAAAAATAATATAAAAAAATAATTAAAAAATAAAATCAATTTTAGTTAGCAAATGTACCGTTACATTAAAAATATAAAAATAAACACCACGTATCAGACACTTACCCCATATACATATTTTGCTGTGTAATCGACCATTCTAACAATATCATCATTTTTCTTTCCAAATTTGAAGGGTGCAAGAAAGAACTTTGTTTTATTTTATTTTTTAGACTTTGATATTGATCAAGTTGTTTTTCTCTTTATTTCCGTGGCCATTTTTCATTGACAACTTTCATCATTGTGACTAACGATCTCAACGAATTTTGTGAACTTTTAGATTATTTGTTCAGATTTTCATGTAGAAGTTGATCATTTAAACCTTCCATAATTGACACAAAAAATCTAATAATTTCAGATCTTCGTGAGAGCTTCAAACTTTGGAGTTTGAGAACTTAGGAGTTTGAGAACTTTGAGAGCTTTAATCTTCAAAACGTCATATTTTTAGTCATGTGGACTTTAGATATTGAGAGCTTTAGAGCTTCGGTCTTCATAATTCGATAAGAGTTATTTTCTTCAAATCTTTGAAGCTTTTGCCTTTAGAATGTCAGATCTTCATAGCTTTGATCATATGGACTTCAGATCTTCGTAGCTTTAGATATTCTTTCTTAAGAATTTGAGAGCTTGAGAGCTTCGGTCTTTGTAGCTTGAGAGGAGTTATACTCTTCAAATCTTTAGGGTTTTGATCATACGAACTTCAGATCTCGAGAGCTTTAGAGCTCATTTCTTCAAAATTTGAGAGCTTCAGAGCTACAGTCTTTAAAGTTTGAGATGATTTATATTTTCGAGATCTTCAGAGTTCAAGAGGAGTTATATTATTTAGATTTTCAGAGCTTCAATCTTTAGAATGTTAAATCTTCAGAGAGCTAATAGTCTTTAGTTATTCCAACCCCTCTACTTCTTCTCATCCCAAATTAAGGGATAAGACCTCCATTTACAGAGATTTTTATGGGCCTTACATGGGCTTGACCAAGTTGCTTTTGGATTTGAGCTAAAGTTGACTTGAGCCCAATATTTTCTTTGGCCCAAATTCATGTCATAGGCTTGAATTGGGTTGGACCCGAGCAATTTTGATTACCTGACCCAATCCATTTGTAATTTCTATAATGGGCCTGAGCTTCTATTATGATGACATGACGAAATTTAATTGGCCATAATTTCTCATTCAACTGAAAGTTTAAAATATTTGTAGGTTTAAATTTTATTTTGGTCTCTGAAATTTGAATAATGTTCTATCCATAAACTTTTAAAAATATATGTTTTAGTTCCTGAACTTTAAATATTATTTTATTTTGATATCTAAACTTTTAAAAATGTCTCTTTTAGTCATTGGACTTTTAAAAAGTACTTATTTTGGTCTCTAGTGTATTAAAATTTTGTTAACTCTTTAACAAAATGGGGAGATGACTTCGTATTTTGGATGAATAGGCTACCAAATAAGTTAACTATGGTAAAAAATCTAGAGTTTCAATTTTGAATAAGGTGACAAAACAAGAGAATTTAAAAGATATTTTTAATTCAAATTTGGTCGTTCAGTATTTTGGTGTGTCGGTTACTGACATTTTACTCTACTTTTATCTTGTTCAATACATCTATTGAAGAGTTAACATAATTTTTTACAGTAGAGACTAAAATAAACACTTTCTCAAAATTTTAAAACTAAAACAAATGTTTTTAAAAATTTAAAAATTAAAATGGAACCAAATTCAAAATAGAGTAATAAACATGAATTTGAACCATATTTTTAACACACAAAAAAACAAAGTGGAAAGCCTTTTTTTTTCTTTTATATATATATATATATATAAAAGGACCCGCGAAATAGGCCCCGCTAAAACCAACAACGAAATTGGCCGAACGCGCCTCTCGAAAAGCCTCCCTTGATCTCCACCGTCCACGTCAGCGATCCGCGTCGAAACAAAATCAACCAATCACATAGCGCCGTCTCCATTTATAAATATCAATCCCCTCAACTCTCTTCTCAGAACTCACTCTTTCCTCACATTACAGATTATCCTTGAGAAGTCACCAAGTTCCTTCTTAACTTAACAATGGCGCCAAAGGCCGAGAAGAAGCCCGCTGAGAAGAAGCCAGCGGCGGAGGAGAAGAAAGCCGAGAAGGCTCCGGCGGAGAAGAAGCCAAGAGCCGAGAAGAAGCTTCCCAAAGACGCCTCCGACAAGAAAAAGAAGAGAGCCAAGAAGAGCATTGAAACTTACAAGATCTACATCTTCAAAGTCCTCAAGCAAGTTCATCCTGATATCGGAATCTCCAGCAAGGCCATGGGGATTATGAACAGTTTCATCAACGACATTTTCGAGAAGCTCGCTCAGGAATCCTCTAAGCTTGCTCGCTACAACAAGAAGCCAACCATCACCTCTCGGGAGATCCAAACGGCTGTGCGCCTTGTTCTTCCCGGTGAGTTGGCCAAGCACGCCGTCTCTGAGGGCACCAAGGCTGTCACCAAGTTTACTAGCTCTTAGATTTATAGATACTAGGGTTTTTTTTCCTTTTTTTTTTTCCTAGTGTAGAAAGCAGCATGACTTCTGAATCGTTGATTTCACTTCCTTTTGTTGCATATCTTGGAACTAATGAGTGATACATGTTTTTTATAACGCGACTTCTTCTGTTATTTTGCTCGATTCTGGCTACAATCTTTTGCTCTCTTCTGGATTTCTGAGGATTTACCTTAACTTTCCACTTAACGATTGAATGAATCGTTTAATTGACTAAACAATGCACTAGTATAGTCTTGTGATGCACTTCTCGATGTAGGTAAGGACATTAACTGAACCCTGATTAATATGCTTCATGCATGTTCTAATGGTTAAGGGTTTCTCAACTTGATGTTTTGGTCCAACCCATAATCAGCTTAGTTTGTCTTCGTTTCACTTAGGCCTAGTCCTCATTTTAGTGTTAACCATTTGCTCCTAGATGTTCTGACATGCTTATGCAAGTGATTGAACAAACTTTAGATCGGTCATCCATGTCTTTAGTTGAAATTCTATGTTTGTCCATAAACTTGTAAGACTGTTTAACTTGGAAGCTTTCTTATTTGGGAACTTCATAATTTCTAGGACAATAATTTCTTTGAATGCCTCTTGGAAACACCCAAACAAACCACTGCACATTGAGTTTTGTATCTACCATTTGGGGATATGGGTGTCAAACTAATAAGCATGCATAAACCTTGAACACATCCTCAGTTATTGACTGGGGGCGTAATTTTGAGAGCCCGTCATCCAACAGGTTAGAGAATTGTTCCCCATCTGTCTTCCAACTATTATAAACACTGTCCCATTAGACCACTGGAGTTGTGATTTATTTGTAAATCCTTTAGTTTTGGTATGATGAATTCAAAATTTCATCTGTAATTACAATTACCTTGATAACAATCAATAGTATGGTGTTCTTATGCGTAGTTTGCAACTCAATACTTCATCCAAGTTGAAGTGTACTTTAAACCCTCGAGTTATTGTTATGATTCATTGAAGTCAGTTCATTCTCTTCTTTTGCTCCATGTTATATAATTGTTAGAATACTGTTTTACTTTGATCCATCAATGTCCTAGAGGGACAAAAGCTTAGTTCAGAGAAAGACAGGGTTAGTGGGGTTACTGAGTTCTCTGGGAAGGTAAAGTTCTAAGAAAGTAGAGTTGTGTGCTTGGTCTCTTGTCCATGGAAGTTTACATAATATGGATAGAATTCAAAGATGAAATCCAAATTTGAGTCTCTCCAAATGTCTGCCTCTTTGTTACAAGGTTGGATGCCATTGTTAACTGTTTTAACTTGTTTTGATGTGCCCTCTGATGAAAGTGGAAGATGACCTCTTTGAAAGATGATTCTGTTGGTGGTTCAAATAGAAGGCAAGTAGAGGTAAAGCTTTACCTTACCTTGGTCTCTCTAGAAGGAAAAGAAATAAAGAATTGTTCTTGAGACCTCTTCTTTCAGTATTTCTTGTGATGGTTATTTTTGTAACACAAATAAACAATTTTTTTTTTTAATACAAATTAAATCAATGCCTTGTATTTACAATTAATAAACAGAAAATACCCATGAAAATTCACAAGATTGAGGCTATTTAAACTGTAAATTTGCCGAGGTCCCAAAATTAAAACAAAGTAGCTACTGAATGAAGAATTCTAGTGGTGGCCAGTGTAGTTCGATTGACAAAGTGTTTGTATTTTGATCTTGACAAAAGTGTATGATATTTTTGGGGCTTATGCTTAATTGGTTATTAGGGTAAGTGGTTATATTAAATTTATAAAATTGTTAAATTTTAAATTTTGTAACAAAAGAAAAAAATAATAATTTTCAACATAAATTTGGAAAATTATTTTAACATTTTGCTGTTAATTTAAATCTCAAAAAAAGTTTCAATGTCCTAAGTAGAAAAAAATTATTTAATTCTAAAGAAAAAGGGACTAAAAAGAGAAAAATAAAATAAGGTCCAAAATAAATGAAAAAGAGGTAGAAAGAAAATAAAATAAAAGAACTTTTGATACATATGTATAAAAACTTAGGAATTTTTTTTTTAATAAGTAAGGACAAAAATAGTGGTGAAATAAAAGATTTGACAAAAACCGGTAGTGAATAGTGGACCGGGTCCGATTCACGATTTTCACTCAGAAAGTGCCACGTTGCCCTACCTGCCACGTCGTAAAGGATAAAACTCATGTCCGAGGTCCACGACTTCGCTTAAACAAAACCCTTCATTAAGTAATTGACACATGTCTTTCTCACGGCTTTTTTCTTAATTTTCTTTCTTTTTCCCTTTTTTTTCCTCCTCCGTTTCATAATCCCTTAAAATCTGATTCTCTATCTTAAAATCATTTGCTTTTATTTTCCTTGTTTCTCGATATCTTCTCTCTTTCTCCAAAATTTGGCTCTAGATTTCTCTCTCTCTGAACCTCAATCTTTAGTTTTTTTTTTTACTGATTTTCTTTATAGTAAAGATGCTGCAAATCGGAAGATCTTATTTGATCAGATCTTCTTCTATGGAAGTTCTTGGGTTTTAATAAATGTAAAAAAAAAAAAAAAAAAAAAAAAAAAAAAAAAAAATCTTGGATTTGGATGGAGGGAATTTACTTCCAAAGCCAAGTAAAAATTGGAAATTAGTGCTGAAGAAGAGGGTTATGGTAAAAAAAAAAATCAAAGAGAAAGGGATGAGCGACTGGTAAAAAAAATAAGAAGAATGTGAAGCTTGAGATTTGGAGGAAAAGGGAAAAAAGAAACAAGGTAAGTACCAGAGGAAAGAGGAAAACTTGTGATTTTTTTTTTTTTTTTCTAAATGTAATTTGTTTTTTCTTAAAAAAATTAATTGATCGTTGATGGGGTCCACAAATTCCACTTGATCCACAAGTAATGTGTCGTGGCAGATGACATGGACGGAGAATTAGACCAAATTTGAATGGAAGAAAATCGTAGACATTTTCTCATCCTAAATAAGACATTTCTTTCTATTACCATATTAATTTTAAGAACAGTTTTCACACAACCCCATTTATGTCATTTTAAAAAAATTATATTAACTTAAAAAATTTAATAAAATATGTATAATTCAGTTTTTTTTTTTTTTTTTTGGTATGACTGAATTGAATAAAACAAAAAATTTACTCTATTTTTATAAATAGTTTCTATACAATTTATTTGTTTGCAAATTGTTTTCAAAAGGACTCTATTTTAACACTAAATTCTAATATTTATAAACGTCTCAAAAATAAAAGTTTATAATATCTACCATATGATAAATCGATATTATAATATGATTATCAACATCATATTGTAGATCATTATTTAAATTTCCTTCGTTTTATGAGGAGAGGAGGAGGTCCTCAAACTTCATCATTTCGTTCCTAATCCTCCATCCCCTACCAAGTCAACCTACTCGACTGGTCAGCTCACCAAATTATTATTTATGCTTTTTCCGACGAATTCATGCTTATTTTTAAATATACTTTGGAATATTGTATTAAGTTGTTGCAAATATTCTAACCAATATATGAAATATAAATGTACTCAAATAGTTTGTTGTACATATATTCAATATAACCATATTCATATAACAGTACAATATAAATCACATTATATAACATAAATTTTATTTATATCACAATATATATCATAAATTCAAAGTAATCAGAAATAAACAAAAATATCTACCACGGTGTATAAATCACATGTGGACTTAATGTTCAACACATAACATATATATATAAGCGTATATATTATAAAACAAGAAATCTAAATACAAAAACTATATCGTTTATATAAAATAAACTATTATATATATCACAGTACATATATGTACATTTGTTCCTTCCTTGGTTTGTTACATATATGTACATTTCTTCATCTTCTTCATCTTCATCTTCTTCATCTTCTTCGTCATCGTCTTCGTCTTCGTCTTCGTCTTCGTCGTCTTTGTCGTCTTCGTCATCTTCTTCATCGCCTTCGTCTTCGTCTTCTCCTTCGTCTTCTCCTTCTTCTTCTTCTATTGGCCTATTTTTTGAAATAAATTAAATGTTGAAGACAATAATGTAATACGGATCTATTTTTTAAATAAATTTAAATCTCGAACTTTCATAACTGCATCTAAATAAAACATTATGGAAGGTTTAAATTGTCACAAATGAAAGTTTAGGGTTCAAGTTGATACACTTATAAAAAAATAGGTTTTCAAATAACAATTATTAGTTTGAGGTTTAAATTGATATAATCCCAAAGTTTAAGGTTTAAATTAATACAATTGTTACTCATAGAAAGATTTAAACAATCAATCTACTTCACGTGCCATATTTCATAAATAACCTAAACTTGAACAATACTTTATAACTAGACTTACGCATGTTTTTTAGACAAATTTAACTTTGTAGTACATCCTCTCTCTTATTTAATTTTCGTAATATTTTATAATTAAATTATTAAATAAAATAAAATGAATTTAATATTAATTATTTAGAGAGTTTTTATTTTTATTAATCAGTGATTACAAAAGTTCTCAGATAATAGAAAGAAAGCTCTTTTGGTGGTGTTGATTTCATTCTCAATTGGAGAATTGGCGATTTCATTCGAGTCTTCGATCGAGAGTAAGAATTTTTGTTCTTTTTTATGTAGAATTTTTATTTTAATGCATGTTTAACCTAGGATTTAATTTGCAGTAGGCTATATTTTTTTTTATGATCTCTGTAATATTATGAATTTCCAGGGTATAGGCATTTCACAAATTCGTAAATTAATTTCAAATATGGTCATGTGTTTTCTTTCGTTGCATTAAGGCTTTGATCCATACAATTGGTATCAGAGCCATCTCGTATAATTAATTTAGGCATTTGAAATTTGCATTAGTTTTGGTGGAATTAATTACATTGTGAATGTAGTTTTGCAAATGAATGTTTACAGTAGTTTATGAGCATAGAATTTCATGTTTTTTATTCTATCAAATTGTAAAGGCCTCTACGTGTTTGAATATTTGATCATGTAATTTTAGTCTTCTGTAAGTCCGTGTCTAGAATTAGGATTGAATCAATAAAGATTGAGACTAATTTTGGCAAAAAACGGAAGAACAATCAACGAATTGCCCAAAATCACATTCTGGTGTCGCAGCATTACAATGCTATGACACATGCGACCTTAGGGTTGCAGTGCATGTGGCTCAGTTGCGGTTCAGAGTAGCTCGGTTTGATTCGACTGGTTAAAAGTGGTTTGGTCCGATTTTGCACTGAGTTTGGCTCGATTCGTGGTTTCTGGGTCTGGTTCGAAGCAGTTCAGGTCGGTTCACATTGATTCGGTCTGATTTTGTAGTGGCAAAAGCTGTTTTAGGATAAAATTAGCATAATTATTGTAATTTATTGCTTTATTTTATACCAGGGGCCAAATTATCGATTCATTTGCTATTTAAATGTTTCATGAATGTTATTTAGATAAATCTCACCATAGGTTAAAGCATGCTCATGCATTTCAATATATTATGAGCGGATGTATGGTTTTAATGCATGATGTGTATATGATTCCATGAGTTTTTTAAATATATTTTGATATATTAAATATACAAAATTGGAAAAGCATGATGCATAACATTATTTAGATAAATATACAGATTTATATTTATTAATGTCTTGTATATGCTTGGTGGATTTTCATGAGTTGTTTAATATAATTGTTATATTAATAAAGTTGGAAATCAATTTGCATTGAGCATGACACATTCATAACTTTAATATAATTATTATATTAAAGTTATGAATGCATGTAATGTGGTTTTCTTGATAATTATAATTTGATTGTTAATCAAGTAACCCATAGAAAATGTGATTCTAGGACTAGTAATTGGTTTTGTAGTAGTTATTAAATTAATATTTAGTAATCCTCAACCTATAATAAAAAGTTGCATGCAAACTTAAGATGTTAGGGAATTGGAATTAATTTTAAAATATTTAAAATTAATATAGATCTTAGATCACATTAGTTCCAGTAAGATTAAAATTATGTCCCGTTTGTTTTAATAGATTTAAAATATGACTAATAGGACAAATAAGATTTTAGATTATAAAGTGAACTCTACCACTGAAGTATTGTCGGTTGGAGGTTCTTAAGATGACGGTTTATGGAACATCTCCTATCTAGGAACAGACTCGGAACTTGAGTTAAATTAACCTTATTCCTGTTACCATGCAATGTCACTAGGTTAATTAAATGGTTTAATTAACCTAGAACATTAGAATAAAAACCTTATTATAAGAGTTATAATATGCATAGACTTAGATAGTTTCATTAGCCATAATTTAACTAGGTATAATAAAACCCTAAAATAGTAGAACACTTTAGTTTGAAAAAAAAATGGTATATGAAATATATCAATTTTTAGCTCTCATGTCCCTAAGAGTTCACACCGTGGGATCAATGCTCGACTTCGTGTTGCCCTGGGCGTGGCCTCCCTTCAAAAAGTGTTTGCATGGATCAATACCAAAGTGACTAAGGAAAATATTGATGGTAAGTGGGAGAAAGATACATTTCAACGTATCCTAGAGTCTCTTCCATTAGGTTGCACCATGAGATTCCTATGGTTCGCCTGCGTGTTATCCTGGAGTGACTATCCCTTCGGAGGGTCTGATCATAGGATTCGGAACAACGCAAACTCCAGTAACGTATAGGATTTCTTAGGTTAATATTCAACAGTTGTTTTTCCTTATGGTAGCTTGTTGAAGTGTACCTCTGGGATTCGAAAATGGTAGGGTCACACTTACACAATGAATTAAGCTAGTCAATGAACCATTGACAAAAAAGAACTAAGAACTATAGAAATAATAGTTAATATGGTATTAGTAATTAGTTGAAATTGTTTTAATTTAGGGGAAGAGTAGTTGATCACTCTTTGAAAATTATTCTAAATCTTTGAAGTATTATTGCAAAAACTAAATCAATAGTTTAAATTGAATTATTTGATTGCTTGTTTTTATTGAATTGATTGGTTATTTGTTTTTGTATGACAGGTTAGTTTGATTTTTATGTATATTGTAACACATCATGCTATTCGATAAAAAAATGGTTGAATTAACTCATTCTTGTAATTTAATCATTTAATTATACTAATAATATAGAAAATAAATTTAAAATTTAAGAATATAAATTGATATTTGTTGAATAAAATAATAGTCGATTTACTACTTTCACGAAACTTGCAAGGAAAGTTCTCGTAATTAAAGATAAATTTCCCGTTTCACGAAATGCGTTGTTATTTACCATTTTTTTTAGCTCTAAAAAAATGACCCGCGAAACAGAGCGCGCTAAAACCAAATTCTTCAAAAGTTTTCACGATAACGAAAATTCCCCAAACACCCCTCTCTGTAAAGCCTTCCCTTAATCTCCACCGTCCACGTCAGCAATCCGCGTCGAAACAGAATCAACCAATCACATAGCGCCGTCTCCATTTATAAATATCAATCCCCTCAACTCTCTTCTCAGAACTCACTCTTTTCTCACTTGCGATTTTCATCTCTCAGAAATCTCCAAATCCTTAGTTATGGCGCCAAAGGCCGAGAAGAAGCCCGCCGAGAAGAAGCCAGCGGCGGAGGAGAAGAAGGCCGAGAAAGCTCCGGCGGAGAAGAAGCCAAAGGCCGAGAAGAAGCTTCCCAAAGATGCCTCTGATAAGAAAAAGAAGAGAGCCAAGAAGAGCATTGAGACTTACAAGATCTACATCTTCAAAGTCCTCAAGCAAGTTCATCCTGATATCGGAATCTCCAGCAAGGCCATGGGGATTATGAACAGTTTCATCAACGACATTTTCGAGAAGCTCGCTCAGGAATCCTCTAAGCTTGCTCGCTACAACAAGAAGCCGACCATCACCTCTCGGGAGATCCAAACGGCAGTGCGCCTTGTTCTTCCTGGTGAGTTGGCTAAGCACGCCGTCTCCGAGGGTACTAAGGCTGTTACCAAGTTCACTAGCTCTTAGATCGATAAATATTTGGGTTTTATCGTGTAAAAAGCAGCATGACTGTTCTGAATTGTTGATTTCTTTTCCTTTTGTTGCATATTTTGGAATTGAATGAATGAAAATCGGTTTATATGATGTGAATTCTTTTGTTGTTTGCTTGATCCTGGCTACATTGTTGGGACTCTTTTCTGGATTTCTCAAGATTTACCCTAACTTCTACTTGACAAGTTTGTATTTGAACCTGAAATTGAATCACTGCAACTAGTTAGTATTTAGGGTTCGTTGCTTTTCAATGGTCAACGAATAACGTAGTTAAAACAAAGACGCCGACACAAAGTTTTGATCAATACGCCTTATACTTGTCATTAGGGTTTAAGGGGTACCTCAATTTGAAAGTTTGATCCAACCCACAATGCCACAATAAGCTTAATTTGTCTTAGGTCCTCTGTATCCATATTCTAGTGTGGTTCGTTTGCTCATAGATTATCTGAGATGCATGTGCAACTGTACAATGATTGAATAAACTGTAGGGTCCTGTAATTTTAGTCGAAATTCAATGTTAGTTTGTGTTTCATTGTTGTCTTTCAGACTTTGCAGGATGGTAAGTTCTATGATGTCTCTTTGGAAACACTCAAAACAAAGCACTGCAAACTGAGTTGGGCACTTTCCATTTGGGATATGATATGGGTGTCAAGCACATAGCATTAGTCTTGAACCCAGAGTCGATCGTTCAACACGTTAGAGAATTGTTTCCCACCTGTATTCAAACAATAACAGAGTCGAATCAATCCACAAGTTAATCTGAGTCAAGTGGCCATTTTGGAGTTTCGTATATGTTCAGTTATTCATAGTGAATCACTACTTTGGATGGTGAATCACTATGAGGAAGTTGTCTTCTTTGGTGAGGTCTTTCTGTTGCATTCTGTGTTAGAGGGTGATGGAAGATCTAGATCTTTTATTTTGTAATCGTTTCCATGCTCAATTTGTTTGAAATGACTTATTTGATTCGTCTGCATTTAGATTACTTGTCACAAATATTTTAGTCCTATGATCAAGGAGTACCTTCACTTCATTTGTTGTTTGGGGAAAACGAAGTTCGTCTTTATGGAAATCGGGGGTGTGTGCATTCGCATTGTCGTTGGGTGTCGATGTGGAGTTTGTATTGTAATTATTCACTCCGTCTTATTTTACTTGATTGTAGTTCATTTCTTTAAGGTGCTCTCTTTCGTGGGCTTGTTTTGTTGTATGTCTTTGTAATCTCCCTGCATTTACAAATCTCTTGGCAAAAATCTGTAAGGTTGTGTTCTTACTGTGGATGATGAGCTTAGTTTTCAACTCAATATTTAATCCAAGTTAAGTTGATTCATTTTCCTTTCCTTGTATAATTGTTTGTCATACTATTTTACTCAGGTCATTAACTTGGTCAATTCATCTTCAATCTCTTAGCCAGTGGTACAACATGGTTTTTCTCATTGGAAGGGATTCTTTGTGAGTTGCTCTTAAGCTAGATATAACTTACAAGTAGTGTATGATAGGGTTGAATGGTTTTGATGAATTTCAGTTGTAAATTTTCATCTATATGTGATGGATATTTTTACATTCAAATGCTAATGATAATAAACTTTTCTTGTTAAAAAGGGTAGAATATTTATTTACTCATTTAAGTACTGTTTTGATTTTTTTTGTTTATATATATATTTTTTTGAAGAAATGTTCAACACCGATATTTTATCAATATTTCTATCTTCTTATAAAATTGAGACTTAATGTTGATATGGATATTTAAAAGGGTAATTACAGTGGATCACACTTTTTGAGTTATAATTAAGTGTATAACAATATTTTTAAAAAATTGCATATACAGATCTATTGCTAATAGACTATTAATTGATGGTAACTCTTATCAATGATAATTTTTTTTTACATGATAATATATTTACTAATATTTTGAGCCTAATGCTATATTTGCAATGTATAAAACCTTTGACCTTTAATTTAGCACTATTGCCCTACCCGTTGAGGTAGATGATTTGGTTGTGGATACGACGGATTTCTATGGTTGCTAAGTCGTCCAATGCGTTGATCTTTTATAAAAATCCAAACATCTCCAAAAGATATTTCTCCTTTATTTTTCTAATGGGAAACCCAAATTTCTTGGTGTTTGTCTCCATTTTTAAAAATAATTAAGAGTGATCATTTTTTAAAATATATTAATTGAATGTTAATTTTCATATTACCTTTCGTACACCATTAATGAGAATATAAAGTAACAAGGACGGGCACATGAGAAAGTAAAGAAAAATACTAATATATGAGATTACTATTGTATTGGATTAGTTAAAAGCGAGCAAAAAGGTCCTAACACGTGAGAATATTATTATACTAGATTAGGAGATAAGGAGTCTTAGTTGGACACCGTTGTAAAGATGATTTTAATTTCACAACCACTAAAAACCAAGAGAAGCAATGTGAATAATTAAGGGTCTGATTTTTTATTTTTTTATTTTTTAAATTAATTTTCTAATCTCATATAAACACTTTTGGTAAACTACTTAAAATAAAAATACTTTTGTGTTTGCTTAATTTTTGTAAAAAATATTTTTCTATATAATTTTGTCTTCTGATATATTAAAGGTGGTTCTATTAATGTCAAATTACTATAAAGAACGACTATTAAAAACTATGAACTGTTGATTTAAAAACACTTTTATTGATCTCTCTCTTTTTAATATATAAATATAATACTTGGTCGCTAGAACTGGCCATTAGAGATGGTCATTGCTAGAGTTGATTGTCGAAGAGGGTTGTTGGTGTTGGCTATCGAGGTTGATTTTGTCGGAGGTGGTTGCAAGAGCTAGTTGTCATTGGAGTTGGTGGTGGTGGCTACCAAAGTTGACTGCTAGTGGTGATCGTCAGAGTTGGTCATTGGTGGTGGTTATCAGAGATGGTTGTAGGTAGTTTCGATGGAGTAGATTGCCACTAGTGATCACGAAAGTTGCTAACATTGGTCTTTGGAGGTTGCCGGTGGCAGTGAGGGTGGTGGTAGCGATAACAACCACGATGGAAGTGAGGTAGAGGACTAATGAGAACATTTTGGTAATTATATATATCATACCAACTAGAGAGATTAACCATTAAACACTAAAAGAAATCATTTTTCCTAAAACCAATTTATTCCAATCTCGTTTAGTAACTATTTAGTTATTTTTTTTTAATAATTATTATTAGTTTTTGAAAAGTAAGCCTACAAACATCCCTTTCACATCTAAATTTCTTGCTTTCTTATCTACTTTTTACCCATGTTTTTAAAAAACTAAGTCAATTTTTAAAAACTAAAAAGTAGTTTTTAAATATTTGTTTTTACTTTTAAAATTTGGATAAGAATTCATCTCTTGTAATTAAGAAATATGCAAATCATTGTAAGAAAATGTGAGGAAATAAACTTAATTTTCAAAAACCAAAAACAAAAAACAAAGGGCCCGTTTGATAATGTTCTAATTTTCTATTTCATATTTCTTGTGTCCTATTATTTAAGAACTAGAAAAATAGGTAACTATTTGTGTTTCTTATTTCTTAAAAGAAAGAAACAAACAAAAACTTGTTTGATAATCATTTATTGTTTATCGTTTCTTGTATTTCGTCCCTTACATTTTCTCCTATTTTATAGCCTAAATATAATTTAATGATGTAAAATAAAAAAATATATAACATACATTAAAATATAAAAAATAATTATAAAACATAATTTACATGATCAAATACACATACTTCCTTCTCGATGCAAAATTAATAACGATAATATAATTATTTTTATCATTTATATGTTCTAAATTTGATTTCTAATATTATTTCTCATTAAAGTCATTTGTCTTAGATGACGTTGACTCAATTGACAACTAAATTATATTATCATGTAAAAGTTGTGTTTATAAAATATTAAAGTGAACTAATTGAATATAAATAAAGTTTAAAAATTGTAAAATTTTAACTGGTTCTAAATGTACTAAAAACAAAAAATTTAAATCAAAGTAATATATAAGCATGTTTATTGCAAAATTTTAAATTTTAAATAAAAAAATATTTAGATATACCTATTGAAGACGGTAATTGATTAAATGATAAAATCGTTGAAAATATTTTTAAGTATAACAAAATGTCAGTGTGGTAGATATCTATCGTAAACTATCATTAATAGATAGTAAAATTTTGCTACGTGTGTAAATAAGTTAGAAAGTAGTGTAAAATTAAGAAAGAAATATAAAAAACTTAAAAAAATGAAATAAATAGAAGTGATTCATCTTAGAATCAAACTGGAGATTTTGACACTCAAAGAAAGTTAAGACACGCTTGTCTACCAACCGATCAAGTTTGATTTTTAATTTTTGTAAAAAAATATAAATAAAATAAAAATAGCACAAATTTGATTTTATTTTTTGGAAACATTTCTCTAATTTTAGAAACAAGAAATAGAAACATTAACCAACATGTCAACTTCTTCTTAAATGAAAAAAAAAACAAAAAACGAAAACGTTACAAAAATGGAGTCCAAATGAAAAACGATTTTGAGTGGTTGCTTCACTCAAATATTCAACATACGGTTGGTATAACAAAAGGAGAAAAAAAAAAAAAAAAATGAAAATCCAATTTCCTATCCCGCTATCACCGTACGCCGATCTTTCTCCATCGATTTTCCTGTTGAATTTTCACGTTTCTCAAATTCTGTGGACATGATTCATCCATGGCCGAAACCCTGTCTGAACCCTTCGAATCCGAGCCCTCCCTCCAATTCCTGCGGGCCAGACGCCATTAGTTTCATCAGAAAGCAACTCTTCACTTTCCTTCTACAACAGAGTCCTAGAAATTTCATCTTCAAACGTGTACGCAACATCTTCTAATTTGATCTACACTTGTCCGTTTTAAATTTCATTTTCTGTGTTTGTTTTTGAATGAGCTCGATTGCTTCTCTTTAATGGCTCTTTCGATTTCCACATCTGTTTTTTCTGCTACTCTCATTACATCCTCCTTAAATGATGTAAAATCTCTCAGAATAGTTCCTTCTTTAATTGCGGCGGATCGGAACCCTAATTTTCCGTTGAGGAAATTGCATGGTAGGGCATCGGGTATTAGGCCTGTTCGTGTGGCTGCGCCTCCAACGGTGCCATCGACGGCAGAATCCGAGACATCTGAGGCGGTGAATTCGGATGAAGTGGAAGTGGATGAATCGGGCAATGAGAGCTCGTCTTCGCCGTTTTCTTGGAGGGATAATTGGTACCCTGTTTCTCTGATTGAAGATTTGGACCCTGCTTTGCCAACCCCGTTTCAGCTTCTGGGAAGAGATATTGTTCTTTGGTTTGATAAATCAAGAGGCGAGTGGGTTGCTTTTGATGATAGATGTCCTCATCGTCTTGCTCCTTTGTCTGTAAGCTTTCTGACTTTCATTTAGCACAGTGAAGCTTTTTTTTTATTTTTATTTTTTATTTTTTATTTTTTATTTTTTTTTTAATAGGTAAATTTAAAGAAGGTTATGCTAAAAGTTTTTGTTGGGTTTGTCCTTGAATTTAGTTTTTGCAAAAGGGAAGAAGTTAAACAAGTTAGGGGTTGATAATGTGAGTGCATTCTGGCCATCTAGCTCCCATTAAGGTTAAAAAATTGTGTTACATTGGAATCCTCTAGTCCCTCTGGTGAATTTGGGCGGAGCTTTGGGTTTGTGGTAGTGAAAAGAACTGGCCAGTTGATTGTGCTCTTGCAATTCCTTTTTGCCCTACATCTAAAACTTGTCAATTCCAATTTATGGAATTAGCTGAAAAAAATGCAAATCTAGTCACCAAAAAAATTCTAATTTATATAGACTTGTTTTTTTAATTTCAACCATTGTAGTGGTAGAGATGGAATTATTGACCTTTGATATGGTCATTTATGCTAGCTTGGATTAGATATAATTTGTTAGTTGCAACTTGAAAAATACCTTGAACAATTGAACCGATTCTAAATCCTTAACGACTCACCTTAAAATTCCAAACTATAATCGCCTCTAAATTATAGTATTGTTACTTGTGCCAATTATTACATCAAACTTATGAAATTGTTGCAATCAAACCCAACTAATCACAAAGTTTGTTTTTATTTATTTTTACTTTTAGAGAAACGACGAGAAAACCAAGCTAAGAGAGATGAATCCCTCTAAAAAAAAGAGACTCCAACTTTACAAAATAGAACCAATAGAATAGTTACAAAAGGTCTTTGTAACCAAAACCCAAAAAGAAACATGATATCTAACGAGAGACTAAACCTCAAAAGAGTCTGTCTCTAACCACCTAAAACCAGTCCAAAGTTATAAGGATGGAAAAGATTGAGAGTGTGGTTGCAAGTGCAATAAATCATATGGTTCAAAACTGCTTCTTGCAATTTTTTTCACAAATAAAAGGAGACGAGTAGTATGATGAAATCTTTCTCACGTCAATTTGATGATGTGATTTTTTAGGAAGGGCGGATAGATGAAGGTGGCAATTTGCAGTGCTCATACCATGGATGGTCCTTTGATGGGTGTGGATCATGTGTTAAAATCCCCCAGGCATCATCAGAAGGCCCAGAATCTAGGGCTCATCAGTCACCTAGAGCATGTGCTACAAGGTTCCCTACTCTGGTGTCACAAGGCCTCCTCTTTGTTTGGCCTGATGAGAATGGTTGGGAAAGAGCCAATGCCACCACACCTCCAAGGTAGTTGATTCAGAATTAATCATTAAATAGCTTCACCTTTCCATGTATTATTTAACCGCAATATGCGATCATTCCTTCATTATCACTGCAATTGTCTAGGCTCCCTGATGACTTTGATAAGCCCGAGTTCTCGTCAGTTACGATTCAGCGGGATCTATTTTATGGTTACGATACACTAATGGAGAATGTCTCAGATCCTTCCCACATAGATTTTGCTCATCACAAGGTAAGGGAGGGCCAATGTGAGAGAACCTATATCAATTAAACTTGAAATTTGCATCAGTGGTTTAGTTATTGATTGAATCATTATGCTTGTTAGTGTTTTTCTGTTCTTTCTGGTTCTGATGGATGCTTAGTGAAATGAATGCGTCCCATATAAAGAACCAAAAAACTTCATGGTACCTGGTCAGTGCTGTTATATATTTACCATGTTTTAAAAGAGATGATTAATTATGTTTAAAAAAAGAAAAGAACATTTGATTGGAAAAATTCTGACGGTAGTACTTTGGGTATACTAGTAAATTTGGTCTAGAAAACCACATTTATCTTTTGTTGAAGATTTCAATGTCCTCCTTCTGAAAAGGAACATCTTCACAGGTTACAGGGAGGCGGGATCGAGCAAAACCTTTACCTTTCAAGTTGGATTCTAATGGTCCTTGGGGATTTTCTGGAGCAAATAAGGGTAACCCAAGGATCAGTGCCAAGTTTGTTGCTCCTTGTTACTATATCAACAAGTAAGGATTTCACTCGTTTTCGCCGTGTATTCACTTTTGAATAATGCATAGCTTAAGATTGTTGGAACCATCCCTTGCAGATTTTCTGATATTATACATCAATAGTTATGCTGCTTATGCAATTGTGATGATTAGCTACCTTCATGCATTATGCAAATCATTAGTGGGTACCGTAGTACAATGGCTGATAGAGTGATAGTTTATTGACATTTGACAGTGAGCTATCTCTTTCAATTCTAAACCAAATTTGCCTGCCTTCTCATCTATCCCCGTCTTCCTTTTAAACATATTTTACTACAACAACTTGACTAATTCACTTGCTTTTCCCAACCATATGCATAAAAAACTTCTTTTTAATTATTATTCTACCACCAATCAACGAATCCTAACGTATGACCGAGTGCACCGCATAAGCTTCTTTAGTAAGTAGAGTTAGTTTCAACTTCAAGTATTTTGGGCAGGGACTGGCAGTAGATCATTTTGTGGTACAAATATAAGGCTGATAGTTAACTGTTAGGGCGTAAGGAAGAGAGTAATGAATAGTTAGAATTAACTAGAGGATCTTTAGTCTGTGAAAATATCAACCATCTCAAAAGTATAGACTTCTTGGAGCTCCTCAAAAAAAAAAAAAAAAAAAAAAAAAAAAAAAAACAATATAAGTCATCTAACACAATATTAGCACCACCCTACTGAATTTTTTGGCAACTGTTTCTCTATTCTATTTCCTTTTGTTTAAGTTTAAACATTGTGAATCCCTTTTACACAAATTCTTGTAGGCTTCAACTCTTAATGTAAACTTTTTCTTCAGAGTGGAGATTGACACAAAGCTTCCTTTAATTGGCGATCAAAAATGGGTAATATGGATTTGCTCCTTCAATGTGCCAATGGGTCCAGGAAAAACTCGTTCTATTGTATGTAGTGCTCGAAATTTCTTCCAGTTTTCAATGCCTGGTCCTGCTTGGTGGCAGGTAAGCAGTCTGTGTTAATAAAATATTTTCCTTATTTTTATGATATACTATCATCTCTACTGTTATTGATCATGCAATCTGTAATAATATGTGATATTGCTGTGTACGACGTCCTAAGTTTGCTTTTTCTATTAGGTGGTTCCTCGGTGGCATGAGCATTGGACATCAAATAAGGTATATGATGGAGACATGATTGTTCTTCAGGGTCAGGAGAAGATATTTTTGTCGATGGAAGGTTCAACAGATGTAAATAAAGAATACACTAAAATAACATTTACACCAACACAAGCGGATCGTTTGGTGCTAGCATTCCGAAGTTGGCTGAGGCGGCATGGAAAGGGCCAACCTGAATGGTTTGGGGCTAGCAGCAACCAGCCTCTGCCATCAACAGTTCTATCTAAACGTCAGGTACAGAAAATTACCAGCATCTTGATTGTTGCTATAAAACTATATACTAAGAACCACTGACACTTTAATTTGGCTAGAATGTCCATGTTCAACACATGGAGGACATTTAGACACTTCGAAAGTTGTTGGACATGAATTGGACATTTCTTAGTGTAACAGATGTGTTTGACACTAGTTGCAAAGTCAAAATAGGACCAACATTTGTTAGACATACATCAAACACTTGTTACATGTGCTAAATAGATACACATATGACAAAATAATAAAATTTGATAGCGAAATACATCAAGCTAATTTTTTATGAATATAAATGCATAAATTCATACACTTTGAATTTTCTTGTTTAAAAATGATTTATATTTTAAAAATGTGTGTATACACTTGTCCTTGTCGTGTTTATGTCATAAATTTTTATAAAATGACCTGTCGCTAAGTCCGTGTAGTGTCATATTTGTATCCGTGCTTAAACTATATGCAGGAATCTTCCATTCTTTCCTGTTTAAATAGGTTCAAAATAGGTAAAACTACTTATGCTAGGGCCTTCAATCCAAGTGATTCAACTTACAAATAGACCAGTGATGTGGTTTAGTTGATTTAGTGGCATGAAAATAAGTATTGGTTGATGAGATTATACTTTGGGTTGTTTTTTCTCGTATAATATTCTCTCCACTACAGATGCTGGACAGATTTGAGCAACACACACTCCATTGTTCATCATGCAAAGGAGCTTATAACACATTTCAGACACTGCAAAAGCTGCTAATTGGTGCAACTGTAATTTTTGCAGCCACCGCCGGCATCCCTTCTGCTTTGCAGATACGTGTTCTTCTCGCTGCTTTTGCACTCGCAAGTGCCGGTTTGGCTTACGCTCTGTTTGAACTTCAAAAGAATTTTGTGTTCATTGATTATGTTCATGCTGAGATTGATTAGCAGATATCATTTGCGAGCGAGAGTGGAAAAAAAATGTTGTGTAGAGATGGAACATTCTTACCAAGTAATGTATAGTTTTACCAAGGGTTCATAGTTGAATAGTTCATAACAAAAATTAGAGATGAATCTATCTTTTTGTAGTCTATGGGATTTCTGTGATAGTTATGTTAATCCTATTTTTATTACCTCTATAATTTTTGAAATTGTTTCAATTTAGTCTTGTTTATTTTACAACTAATGTCGTTATTTTATGTCGGTGTAACAAAATTTTAATTTTCATTATATCACTGATAATCCTTTGATGTAGGTTTAAAATCGGACTTCAATTAAATCCTTTGATGTATGTTTAAAATCGGATGACACCTTGGTTAATTGTTTTGTGTCACTAATCGAATACTCCATCTACTCAAGTTATTATTTTTTTTGCCAAAAGGAGCACATAGCTCAATGGTGATAGGGGTTTGTAGTTTGAATCCTTCTCATTTAAAAAAGAATTTAAAATATTAGTATTTAAAAAAAAAGAAAACTAAAATATTAATTTATTTCCAATGGTTTTAGTTTTGATGTATTATGTAAATTTTTTTTAGTACAATATTTGACCTCTAAGGATGGAAGTCTTGCTAATACTATTGAGCTAAGTTCATTTCGACGATGTATCATGTAACTTCTCATTTGGTTCAATATGGTTTTTATATGGCCCATTTATCACTTAGTTACTTTTAGCTCATTTTCCTACTATGGATATGTATGTAGAAGTTAAAAAAATGATCATTTAGTCTCTACTTACCTAATTTAAGTATCTGTCAAGAGATGTTAGGACAACAGAATTAAAGAATAAGTGTCAAATTATAACTCAATAACAATAATAAAAAAGCTTATTCTTTCGAGTCCTTCAGCCAAAAAGCATTACAATAACATTGTTGCAAATGTTCACAACATTATTCTCGCGGGCTGAACCTAACAATAATCCTTTTAAAAATAATTCCAACAAAATTAAAAAGATATTTCATTAATTTCCTGTTAAAAATATTTTTAAATATAACAAAATGTAATTAATATTTTTAAGTTTAATTAAATGTCATTAATATTTTTAAATACAACAAAATGAATGATAAACGGCTATAAAAGTCTAGTAGTCTATCATTCGACCATAGAAGTATAGTCTGACATGGTGACATTTTACTAAAATTATAAATAAGTTAATTTATTTTCCTTTATTTGAAAAATAACCCTTAAAACAAAGGAATAAAAACGCTTTAGCATTCAGCATTTTCAATTAAAAAAACTTGATTACAATAGTTTCCTAGATATATAATTTGGCATTTAAAATATTTACTTATTCCAAGAGGTCCCAATTGTAATGAAAAAAAACCCAGGACTATAATCCGTTTCCATAAAGAAAACCCATGACTATAACACTATGAACATTATATAGAATTTATAAAAACATTTAAATTACTAAACAAATATTTATAGACTTCTAAAATAAAAAATGCTGATTATGTAATACTTGTAAGTTAAATTATAAATTTGGTTCTTATGATTCGAAAAAAAAAATAAAAAAAATAAAATTTAGTTCTTGGATAAAAACTCATAAATAAACTCTATAGTTTATGATTTGAAATTAACCGAGGCTTATAATAGTGATATTTCATTAATATTAAAAAAAAAATTCTAGTCCTACCCTACAAGTAATTACTTAAGAAGAATCATATCACAATAACAATAAAAATAAACCCAACACAAAAAAACACTTTGAGAAAGAACACATAAAAAAGAAAATCAGAAGTAGTTTCCAGAAGAGATGCCAGCCAAGAAGAAGAACAGGAGAAGATAAGAACCATATTTATACCAAAGCAATTTAAAACCACAAATTCATCAACGATGGTGGGGGCTTATGACTATGACAGATCTAACTGGGCCACAGAGCTTCTCCAAATTGGAGAAGGAAACTGCACTACACAACAAACCACAAACACCTGATTTTTTTGTTTTTTTGTTTTTTTTGTTTTGATTTGTAGTGAGATATTTCTCATTAGTATATCTAAAAGAAAAGGATAATAAACCAATTACTTGGCCAGAATCTGCTGCTGTGCTTGATTCTCTTGCTGCTGTTGATAATTGAGTGGCCTTCTGAACAACATTATATGCGGCTCTGGGCGATGAATTGCGTAATGAACCCATCCACGGCTTTGCTGAACACCAATTGCTCGCCATTCATTCTGTCAATCATCATCAAATTCACTCAAATCCAATGTATTCAGATTCAATCACACAATCGATCAACGATTCCGAGGCTTGCAGTATAAATCGATTTGAGAAATCGCTAGGGTTCACTTTCAATTCCATTTCGTTTTCAATTAGCGGAACAAGATTTCACACAAGAAATTTTGATAAATCCATTTCAATTTCCACACAACCGAAATTTCGATACTTACTTCAGAAAGAAGACGATTCTTGGGGAGAAGTTTCGCCACTTCAGGAGGAAGTACCACATGCCTACAACAGACATCAACAAAAGCCATGAGAATCGATGAAAAAAACACCCTGAGTCGAAAAGAAGATGAAGAAGAAGAAATTACAAACCTGTACTCATAGATATCATCAAAGTATTTCTCAGAGTATTGGATCTGACCCATCGCAACGAATTAAAGACAGAAAAATGGCTAAGGCTTATTCGATCTGAAGAAAGATTGAACAAAATTAGAGAAAGAGATTCAAAATTGGAAGAAAAATCTTGAGAGAAGAAGAATCGCAGACCTTGGAGGAGCGGTGATGAAGAAGAAGATAAAATGTGAGAAGAAATTAATATAGTGCTTTGAATTTGGGAAAGAGAGCAAATATGGAAAATTGAGGGGGATAAAATGAAATTTCTAAATTTTGTCGAAAGGGTTTTTTCTTTTTTCTTCTCTTTTTTTCCTTTTCTAATATTTTAATAATTATTTAATTTACGGAGCTGCCCCGTTTTGAAATTCAAAATTCAAACAAGATTCCCGCCTTGGGATTTAGAAGTAATCCGTTGGTACACTCTAAACGGTTAGAGGTTTAATAACAAAATTGGTTATTATTTTGAATTGTTTCTTCAAAATTTCTACACTGTTTTAGATCTGTTTGATGGACAACTCAGATTCTATTTTCAAAAATTTGAAAAGAAAAAAGATTTTTGGTCTAGTTTCTATTTACTCGATAAGTTTTAAAATATTATACATTTAGTCCTTAAGATTTAGATTTGGTTTCAATTTAGTCTCTAAGTTTCAAAATATTATAATTTTACTCTGGACGTTTGAGTTTTGTTTTACTTCTATTTAGTTTTTATATTTCAAGATTTATACTTTTAACCTTGATTATTCACTAAATGCTCATTTGTCGTCTTTAGTGTTAATTTATGTTAATGAATTAAACATCATTAAAAGAATTATAATTATTTAAGTTTAACTATTTTTATCACTTTTAAAATTAAATTTAAAAATTTACTCATAATTATTTTTAATTAATTAATAGAAATTGACATCAAGGATGGAAAGTGAGTATTTATTAAAAAACGAGGTTAAAAACGTAAAATCTTAAAGCTTAGGGACCAAATTGAAACAAAACTCGAATCTCAAGGGTAAAAATATAACATTTTGAAACTTAGGAATTAAATTGAAACAAAACTCAAATTTTAAGCATCAAATATATAACATTTGAAAACTTAGGAGCCAAATAGAAACTAGATCCAAAATCTAGGAACAAAAAAGTATTAAAAGCCACAAATTTATATTTCAATGTATCCAAATTTTGAATTTGAAATTTTAAAATGTAAAAATATACTAAAAAAGATAAAAATATATGGATAAATATAATATTTCATTTTATAAACTCAAATACTTTTGTTAAATTAAAATATGTAATATTTGATATATTATATACTATACGATATTACAAACTGATATATATTTATACAATTTTTTTAGACATATAACAACTACATAAATTAATTAATAATAATTTATATTCAACCTAATATTTAGTGAGTAATTATAATTAATTTTATAGCTTATAAATATATTATCAAACACTTTTTAAATTATTTTAAAAATTGGAACTTAAATTCTGAATTTGTTAACAAAGTTATATATGAAAACATAAAATACAACATTGTTATAAATAAATTCATTATTTTCAATTTTTCATTATTAGATTGCTTATTAAATAGCCTCTTAAATCTTACCATTATTATTATTATTATTATTTTTTAATTTTTTAGCCAAGTATATATATAGTTGCATCTAATAGTAATATCCATGATATTAAGTTTTCGTCAATATATTTACATTTTCACATTTCAATGAGTTTGATATCGACATAAGGGTGAACCGACATTTTTATTATAGCATATAAAGAAATCATTGCAATATCAAAAAGTAAGCAATAAAATATCGTTAATATTAATATAATATAAACAATAAACATTTTAACTGGTTTAAAATGCATAAAATATTTATTTTTTTAATTAGCCATAGAGAATATTATAAGAGTTTTATCAAACCATAGGACTAAATTTTTAACTTTTTAAACCATAGCAACCAAATCATAACTTTATTCAAACAATAGAGATTAAATGTGTAATTTGATCTAATTTATTTGATTTTTTTTAAACATCTAACATTTTCGTAAAATTGAGATATTGACATTTCTGTCATTGTCGACAGTTTAAACCTTGCTAATAGTACAAATATACTAGAAGTAAGTGAGGTAAAATGTAATTTGAACATATTAGAACTTCAGCTAATTAACACATACTCTCTTCTTTAAGGTCAGAAGTATAAATCTTCATCATCACGATCGTATTGTACTAGCAAAAATTAAGTTGTCGGTCTCGAAATATTTCAAGAGATTTGAACATTAGTAATTTTGTCATTGTCTTGTGACAATGACTATAATATGTTTTGTTAAATTAATTGAAAAGGCTAAGGGATCTATCTACACTTTTATTCAATTTTTGTTGGTGATTCTCATTCAATAGGTTAAGAAATTAATGCACTATTAACTTTACATTAGTTGATTCTCATAATGTAAGATATAAAAGTTGCCCATATTTGGGATATTTTGATGTAGTTATTTTATTTATTTTTTTAAGTACAAATTTATTTATTAGTTGATTTTTTTTTTATTTTCTCTTTAATATTACAACTCAAATAAGAAGGAACTGTATATTTATTTATTTATTTTTACAATATGTGAGATAGACGAATTCTAACTTTTGACTTCAAAGTCGAGAATATAAAATTTATGCTAGTTGAACTATGTTCATTTTGGAAGATACTATATATACTATTATAGTATAATGTACATATTTTTAATAAAAAATTTAAATAGGGGTGTTTTCAAAATTTAGAAAACTAGGTAAACTATTTACAAATATAGCAAAATGTCACTGTCTATCAAAGATAGATCGTGATAAACATCTATAAAATAATAAATTTATCAATGCAGTCTATCGTGGTCTATCACGAATAGACGTGACATTTTGCTATACTAATAAGTAATAATTTAGTCTTTTATACTTTACCATTTTTAATGATCTAATCCCTATTATAAAAAAAAATAATTAGGGACTATTACTTTTTAGTTCCCCAAATTTGAAGAATAGGTGCATTTAGTTAGAGTTTTGAAAATATACCTTTTTAGTCTCCACTTTTCTTAAGGAAATGTGTATATAGTCCCTAAGTTTCTAAAAGGTATATTTTTAATTAATTTTCGAGTTTTTAAGTATAAGTTTAAAAATTATTGAAGTGATTTTTTTAATAATTTTAAATCAGGAAATTTTAAAAAAATTATCTCTCATCTCTAAAATTAATTTTTTTTTTTTTAATTTAAAATCTCATGTAATTATTTATATTAAAAAAAAGGCCAAATAGTTTTTTTGCCCTTTTGAAAGAATGATGAATCCCTAATTTTAAACTTAAATCTAAAAATAAATAAGGGACTAAATTACCCTCACCCTAGAAGCTACCACCTAAAATATCATCTAGGGTTAATATATATATATATATATATATTTATATTTATTTATGTTGTGATTAACCAGCAAAATATAGTTTTGTTGGATGACAAAAAGATGAAACACTAACCCAATAAACCATTTGTAATGCTTTACCAGATAAATATAAAGTGATAATTAAAACAAAACTCATTGACTACCTAAACATAGATTTAATTATATATTTCTTTTGAATAGAAATATCTACATACATTGAAAAATTACATTGTATTGGTGTTGTTTACAAAAACATTAAAATGGGCAAGTATAATTTAAATAATCATAACACAACCAATAAATAAAAAGTAAATGAATGTGAAGATTTAATCATTGACAATCAAAGTAGAGAGGGAGAAGAGTTAGAAAATAATGTGATTTAAATTAAAATAATGCGTGTCATATTGTTGACTAAATCCAACTCTTGATTCATTGCATGTACTTGAAGGAAGTATTTTCAGAAGTAAGATAAAAAAGATTCAAGAAGTTTTCACATTACACTATTCAAATGTATGAACATGAAGAGACAAATTTTGGAGCACAAAATTTATTTGTAATGTTAGTTCAATGAGTTAAGAAATGAATACAGTGAAAATGACACTGAAGAAGTCGTATAGTTTAGAAGATGATAAGGACAAAAAAAAAAAAACCGGCGAACTATCTAGAGTTTACTATTTAAAGAATTCGTGATGTCAAACCTTGTGAGATGTGCTCATCAAACTTGTCGCATTCTTTATATTTAAAATATTTTAAAGAATTCAATTCTATACATATAAAATACTTTAATACAATTCTATACATATAGCTTGAAGGAGGATTTTGTTAAAAATTTAATAATAAAATAATTTTGAAAATAAAAAGGGTAAAAATATCCTCAATCTTTAGCAGAGACCATCCATTAATTGGAAAGACCATCCTCAATCTTCTTTAGAAAAGCAAGCTTTTCTCAACATCCTCAAAGTTTCTCTTTTAATTGGAAAGAATTTGTAAATTTTTTTTTTGTGCCAAAATTAAGAAATTAAACAGGTAAATTGTGAGAGATGCTCATTTCAAGGATTATTTATTTAAAATACCCAAAAAAAGAGAGCCTAAATATGGCTAAATGAGAATTTTCCATTGGAATTTTTCTTACTTTATTTACTCTTAAAGGCGGTTTTGATCGGGTATGAATATTAAATGTAAATTTAAATGTTTGAATTTTAAATGTCTAGGATATTTAATGTCTATGTTTGAAATCTTGAATATATAGTATAATTAATGTCTGAAAGTTAAATAAATGTGTTTGATTTATCAACTTTGTATATATAAATTAAAACTAAATAACTATTTGATCAAATGTAAGAGAAGAAATAATGTAGTCATAACTAAATGTTATTTAATATATTGTTATATTGATTAATTATTTATTCAATAAAAATATATTTAAATGAATATTTTAAAATTAAAAATTATTTAAATCATTTTATTTAATTAATAAAATAATTAAATAAATCTAAATTAATCATATTTTAATAATTAATAACAAAATTTTATATTTAATAATTAATCTAATATAAAATATCAATGGTAAATAAAATTTATTAAGTCTAAATAATATATTTATATTTAATAATAAATTAAAATTAATAGTAATAATTGTTGAATGGGAAATTTTGGACCAATCACAAGTTGTCACATCATTTACTAAATTAGTGATGAAATTCAAAATCATTAAATTTGGGATCAATTAGGAGTTGACACATGTCCCGAATTGAAGTTGAAGACAAATTTCGATGACGTCACGTGGTGTCATCGTGATTGTTGAATCGGGTAAGACTAATTTAGCCCGATTGATATAATTATTTGGGTTAAAGTCCAGTTGAGTCCAAAATTGGACTTAATAAAGCCTAAATACAAAGTAACCCAGATCTAAGTAATTGGGCCCAAGGGCTAGGCTCAAATCCATGGGCCCACTAAACCTATGGGCCAACTAAACCCATGGGTCAACGCCCAAACTCATGAGCCAATTAAACCGGGTCAACCAGACCCAAACCCATGGGCCAACCAACCCAAACCCATGAAGCCCATCAAAGCGACCTATAAATAGAGGAACTCTTCTCATTTCAAGGGGTTAACAATTCTATTATAAAGAGAATTCATCAATAACCAGAAAACTCCCAAGACCCTTGAAGACACCAAGACACACATCCACTCGAGAGAGAATCAGAGGGATGCACATCCACTCGAGAGAGAATTAAAGAATTAGAGGATCAAGTACTAGAGATCGAACCACATCACATCAATACCAACTCAAGTTCAATCCCATGATATACGTCTCTCCGGAAACCTCGTGTGAACAATAATTAATTGATATTAGTTTATTAATTAATTATGCTCTATCCATATCCAAGTATAAAAATCCCACCGAGTATGGAGGGTATTAAAAAACTCAGATGAGTTTTAACGTTCTTGGACAATAATATCATGGGTTCTAAAAAATGAAATCCTGTGAAACAAATACTAGACGTTAAATCTCTATCTGAAATCATATGGTAATATTTGTGAAACAAACCGACTCTTATTGTTTTAATGAAGATTTTTTTTAAAGATTATACACCCATCAAATAAATTAATTCGTGACTGTGGGTAACAAATTAAATAGTAATTATATTTGAGCTATTTAATGGACACATTATGTGATTGATTATGGGTCCATAATTTTCTATATAGAAGTGTGGTGTACTAAGCAGAAACTAACTCATCGATCCTAGAGAATTATGGCTAAATCTTTATCTATGAAATTTTGTTAAAATTTGTCAACATAAAACTACTATGTCATTAATTATTGTTTGATTAACATAAATTCTTCACTTATATCCTTATCTAAAATTCTTTGGCATAACTATTTAATTAGGAGGAAATTTGCTCACCATCACAAGATTACAACAAGAAAATTGATCAGCTGAAAAAGGAGATGAATGATGCAACTCATATTGAAAAAGGCAAAAAAAAAAGGACAAAAAGAAAAAAGAAATCTTCTTTCCTTTTAAATGTCAATTGGGAGTTTTCTTTTCCCTGTAAACCCCTTAGTTGAATTTTGAAGATAATTATTCTCCTTTTATTTTCTATTAAACACATTAGATGATGTTTAACTTACCCTAGGTGTAGTTTAAGATTGGAAAAGTTGAAGTTTGTAGAATGTTGATGTCAAAATTCGGTCCGGGAAAATCTCACTTGATCTTCATGTAGTTCAACGATCTCACTTGATCTTAAGATGGTTAACGTTAAAATTAAAATTTAAAAAAGAGAGGTTCTATGAGATGGAAAATCGAATTAAAATGTAGTCAGAACTTAAATTATCTTTATAGGAGAATTGACATAAGCTTAATCTTAGTTCTTTTTAGGATCACAAAATGAGTTTTTCTTAATCATAAACAAGTTAAGATTAAATCTGATTAACCTAATAATTAGTTGACCTTGGATTTATTTGAGTCCAGATTCACTTTATCTTGGACTTATTTTCCCTAACATTCGACGTATTTCGTTATGTCTAAATTTACCCATAATGAGCTCACAATCAAAAGTTAAGATCCTTGGTTTAGCTTTTGGGTTGTTATGAGCTAGTGAACTGAGCCCAATTTGGGAGTATTATTGTTGTGTTGTGACTTCTATTCTACTTTTGTACATGCTTCTCTCTTAGGATTTTGGGGTTCCCTATCGCTCGCATCCTCTCGCCACATGAATTTGTTGTCACGAAGGATTAAGAGCCTGTATGGATTAATTTGCGAAAAAAGTGTTTTTCAAAAATGTCATTTTTATTTAAATACTTTTGACGAAGACCGATTAAAATACACTTGAAATGATATTTTGAGTGATTGCAAAACATTTCAATTTTTTTCTAAAATGATTTAATTTTTAAATAAAACAATTGAAAATGTATTTCAAACACACACTTAGGCACGTTTGGATTGAGTTGAGAAAAAAGTGATTTTCGAAAAAATTCATTTTTATTTAAACACTTTTGATAAAAATTTATTAAAATACACTTAAAAATTTATTTTGAGTGGTTGCCAAATTCTCGAATTTCTTCTAAAATGATTTTCTTTTTTAAATTAAACATTTAAAAATGTATTCTAAACACACCTTAAATTCTATGATTTTGGATTATGGAGATTTGGTTCGCACATGCTTTCTACTATGATAGGAGGGTTTTCTCTTGTTGTGCTTGATATATTATGATGAATATTTAGGGAAAATGGATAACAAAAAAAAAAAAAATAGTATTTATACATATAATTTGAAAGACTAAAATTAAAAAAAAGATTAAATGATTATCAAACGTAACATAAATAATTAAGAAAAAAAAATTAATTTATACCTTTTAACTTTCCGAAGGTTAATAAAAAAATTTTGTCCCATGATTTTAAAAAATAATTAAAGTTTAAGTCATTACAACTTTAAAAGTTAGATCTCATCGTTTGATAAACATCATAAATAATTCATAAAATTCAATTTTATGTCTAATAAGACTTAAACTTTTAGAGAAAAAAAAACCTTTTTTGGTTTCTAGGTTTTAGATATAGTTTCTATTAGTCCCTAAATTTCAAAATGTTATACATTTAGTTTTTAAAGTTTTGAGTTTAGTTTCAATTTAGTCCATAGGTTTCAAAATGTTACAATTTTATCATTGATATTTGAGTTTTGCTTCAGTTTGGTCCTTTTGTTTCAAGATTACACTTTTAACCTCGATTATGCACTAAATACTCATTTTCAATTTTCAGTGTTAATTTATATTAATAAATAAAAAATCATTATAAGAATTATAATTAATTAAGTTTCACTGTTTTCTATCACTTTTAAAATTAAATTAAAAATTCACTTCATAATTACTTTTAGTTAATTAACAGAAATTGACGTCAATGTTTGAAAGTGAGTATCTTAATGAAAAACTGAGGTTAAAAATGTAAAATCTTGAAGTTTAAGGACCACATTGAAACAAAATTCAAATCTATAAAATTATAACATTATGAAACTTAAGGAACTAATTGAAGCAAAACTCAAAACTTAAGAACCAAATGTGTAACAATTTTAAAACTCAGGGACCAAATAAAAACTAGACCCAAAACCTAGAACTAAAAATGTATTTTTCTCAAACTTTTAAATTTTTATGTTCAATAGATTCGTTGATTTTAAAAGTTTCTTATAAGTCAATGATTTATTAGATACAAAATTGAATTTTAAAGACTTGTCGGATAAACATTGAACACCAAAATGAGACTTTGGATAAAAAAAAAAAAAGTCTAATTCCTGTATTGTTTGTTGGTGTAAAAGGTGCACAATGGTAAGGTCATTTAAAAAGGAGAATATTGCACTCCTGCAAGTGTCCACAAATTTGATTCAATTTCGGTGCTGTCCACCAACTTATGAAATCAGTGTTAAATAACTCAACTACACCAACTTCAATAATATTTTCTATTGAAATCTATTAATATTTTGTGTATACAATTCTCAATGGATTTATATTTGATGTTTGTAAATAATTTTCAAGGCTTACATTTTGGAAATATTGGAAGCACAGTTTCCAACTGATTGTGTTATGCATGTTTAGAATGCAAACTGATTTACAAAAAAATATCTATCAATGTCGACATTTCCAGCTTGAAAGCGACCGTTCCCACGGTTACAAATATGCCTTTTAACAGTCGAAAGAAAATTCTATATTCCAATTGTAGCCAAAGAATATATAAGTGAAAAGAAAGACTGCAGAGGAAATTCTTGGATGTAAAAGTTGGAAATCAATTCAAATGGCAGAACTGAAGTAGAAACCATCAAAAGATTCACATGGAATTTCCTTCAAGAAAGGTTTGGCTTCAAGAAAACAGAAATTGAATCTGATGAGTTGGCTCTCCTTTGCTATTTTCTATTGCAAAGGAAACAGAATCAAGATTATCCATTGTTCAAGGAAACCGTTGCATTCCCATTTTCTTTACAGCTCTCTCAAAGCTACCTAGCGATTCTTCCAAATAATCGATCAATTCCTCATCTTCATCACGTCGGTCCTTAAATTTCAACTCGTCCGAATAGCCCTATATCTGCTCCCAATTAGCGATCATCATATATTACCAACATTTTAAGTACATAACTTCCAAGAGAGTGTCCTCTGTTTGAGCTATCTTCTCTTCGGCATCACAGTTCGGGGACCTTCCGATCTGACCAAACTGGACAGTGGCCAAAGATCGACCAGATTTTACTGTTAGTACTAGTACCAATATGCTGTTTAGCATCACAGTATCCATTGTTGAGTGACTCAAGCAAAGCTATGACATTTATAGTTATAAATTTAAAATTCCAAACTTTATCTCTCTGGTACAGACTACCATATGCATTTAGAGTAAAACAAATGATCATTGTCATATTTTTTTCGTCCCTCACTAAAAATAGTAAGATTCAACTAATGATTGTACCATACAAATTTTTTTGGCAGCAAAACAAAACGAAGTAAAATTCTGGTAATGGAATTATATTGTTAAAAAAAGTAACATTTCAACATAGTAGTTTCTTTAAATGGTATATTCCACCATTAACCATATATACACAAGCATGGAAAATCTAAATCTGGGGTAAAGAGGCCACCCATGTTTTATATAATAGTCACTCGGAGAATCTAATAGACTAATATAAGCCAAACTGACTGGTTTGACATGATGATTCACCCAACCCCAACAAAACCTTGGTTCAAGTCTCCTATGATACAAAACAAACAAAAAAATCACTCATGATTCCCAAGGTATCCTATACAAGTAGTTACAGATTTTTCTCTGGCTCTTCAATCTAAATATTATTATCATTAATTTTTGTAAACTAAAATTCACCTGAATCACTATAATTCTCTGTAAATCTGTCATAAAGAGAGATATAAACATTGTGGAAACATGAAATTTTTCTGCCTATCCTTTTACTTGAAATGACAGTTAACACACTTAAACCACATGACAGACAATCAAACAAACTAAATATTCATCTTAGGTTTTCATATATTAGTCCTAGAATGAATCTCCGTTTGAAGATAATTATAACTTTTGTATTTCATGTTAGATGTAAGAGAGGTAGATAAATGAGTACAAATATTACCTGTAGATGGAGTCACTCTGGCAGATCTCAGTTTGAAGACTAAAGCCATGCCATTCACAGGTTTATCAGCCTCAAAGTCACTAAGAAACCTTGTAATTGGTTAACTTTTTCTTCGTTTGAAATCCTTTGGACCAGCAAGTTTTGAATCACTTAATTTCATTTCCTTGAGAAGGTTCATAGCCAATTCCACCTTCCCCATCTTCATTGAATTTCCGATAAGGGACTTGTAGATATAGCTTGAAGGACAGATATTCTTAAGCTTCATCTCCCTGAGGAGTGTCCAAGCTTCCTCGATGTTTCCAGATCGACCAAAACTCTCTATCAAAGCTGTATAAGTAAGCAAATCGGGTTCAATTCTCACTGCAACCATTTCCTTGAAGTACACCAAGCACATATCTAGTCTACCCACCTTCCTAAAACTATTTATCAATGTATTATAGGACACGATATCTGGGGCAATGCCATCTTCTTTCATGGAAACAAATAAATGAAGAATTTCATCCACGCGACCTGCACGACCTAGCATATCCAAAATGATGTTGTACGTATACAAATCTGGTCTGCATGACAGAAGCTTCATCTGATTAAATATCTGAAGGGCTTTATCAATCTCCCTACATTTGGAGAAGGCAAAGATAATTCTGTTTATAACTATGCAGTTTGGAAAGGTCATCTCAATTATTTCTTTGACATATTCCAGTAGCTTGTTACTATCATTTGTCCTGGTAAAGGCGTTGGCAAAACTCTTGTAAGAGGTCGAACTCAATGATTTACAGGAAACCAGGGAATCTTTAAAAACTTGAAATAAAAGGGTGGTGTCTCCGCTTTCACTTGCTGCAAGCAAAACCATATCATATGCCTTGGAGGAGCTAAGAGGTATTTTCCCATCGCACAATGATTTAAGTAATTGAGCAGCAGCTGCAAGATGTCCAATTCGACACATCTTATCAATGCAAGCATCAAAGGTCTCATGGCTACACCTTGAGGCATTTTCCCTTGGAGCAATAATCTGATTCAAGACTTCATCCCCCACTTTCACTTCATCAGGACAGATATTTGTACTAGATGACTGATGGCTAAGGAGTCTGATGGCATAAAGCGGCCAAAATTGAGAGTTACCAACTGGGACAGATGCAATGCTATTCTGTATTAGACATGTAGAGACAATTAAATATTTAATTCGCAAGGCATAAGTCATGTGTAATCATCTAAAAGATATATGCAGGTTAGATATGAAGGTGGATAAGATGTAGTTCTCAACCTAAGTTGAATTAAGAAAGATAAATGGCATTGATGAGTTATTAAACAACTATTGAGCTTCCAAAATCTGGGTTTCCAATAGTTGACGTGAAGGAACAAAAATTTAGTAAATTAAGTTGGTGAACAAACATTGGTTATATGCTCTATAAAAACATGATCAATAGCAAAGCCTTCACAACGGAGACCTAGAAAAGACATTGAGAAATGATCTGGATTCCACCTATCATCTATCAACAACATCTACGGATAATCCTCAGCAGTGTTGATTGAATCATCAACAGGCGAGAAGCAAAAATTTTATTGACATAAACTTTAATTTGAACATGTTTATACCTCCATCAACTTCAAAACGGAGTGCATGTTTGGGAATGATTTTGGAACAATTAAAATCACTTTTATCATCTTTAAAATTACTCAGAAACACACCCTTCGTCACTCAAAAAATCAATTGAGGGCCTGTTTGGATTGAATGATTAATTTTAATACATTTTTCATACTATTAAAATTGAATTTGAATGATTAAAAGCATTTTTAGAGTGATTTTAAGCATTTAAAATGGCTCCCAAACACGCCCAGAGAAATCAATGAATTTCTGGGTCGAATTTAATCGATAAAAACACAGTTCATAGCATAAAAATCAAATGGCAAGGTGCAATATTACACAAACAAACAAAAAGAAAAGAAATTTAGAGGTTCAACTTACAGCGTAGGAGCAATGCAGAAGATTCCTAGTGGACAGGAAGTTCGTAAACTGACATGACCCGCCAGAATTGAAATCGAAAATGCAAGTAAATGGGAAAGTGGTTCGAACCATACAGCTGGTATGAACAAGAAGGCTCAAATACCCCAAAACCCTCTGCGTGTTATTTTTCTCTCACAGAGGAGAACGTATTGACTTCCAGCCCTAAGTCGATGAAGATGAATGCTAAAATTACCATTATACCCTTAATTTAACATTAATATAAATAACTTCTTATTCTAACCATAGTATCAAATTAGCCTAGCTCAACATGTATAATAATCTAGATATAATATATATAATAGATAGTTATAAAATATTTATTTACTGATTTAATTTTTTTTTGAATTTTTTGTTTTTATAATTTTTCTAGAAATATCCATCGAAATTAATATTTGATCGATACTTCCATCACTTTTTTCGTAAATTTTTTTTTTTCATCACTATTAAAATTAGATTTAAAATTTATCTTTATTATTATTTTAAATTAATCAATAGATATTAACACCACAATTGAAAGTGAGTATTTAGTAAAATATCAAGGTTTTTTTAGGTTATACAAACATCAAAATTAGAAGAATAAATTTTGAAACTTAGAGACAAAATTGAAGTAAAACTCAAAATTTAAGAATTAAGGGTGTGCCCCGACCCTGAATTTTAGGTGGAGGAAGTGACTATTGTAGCTCACTCCATGTTGGAGCTCCAGTTATAATAGTTCATGTTTTTAACTATATACAATTGACGACAAGTATTTCTATTTGAAATCCTTATTTGTTACCTTGTTTACTATTTCATATTCATTATTTCTTTCCTAGTATTTATTATTTCCTAATTACACTAAAATAGTATGCATTCCAAACACGGACTCTTATAACATTTTGAAACTTAAAGACTAAATAGAAACTAGACCAAAAATCTAAGGACCATAAATGAATTTTTTTCTTGTTTCAAAAATACCATCGAACTTGTAGAAATTTCAATAATATTTTTAAAGTTCTAAAAAGAGTTAAAAAATACTCTCACCATTAGTTTTGAACGAAAATCATCAGTATTTTGTTTACAAAATACCCTTGAATTTTTAAAATTTTAATTAACACCCTTAAACATTGAAAAAAAGAAGTTAAGAAATATATTTATCAGTATATGGATAGAAACCGCCAGAACCTCATTTCAAAAGTTGCATTCATACTCTTAATCTAAAAAAGAATATTAAAAAATGGTCTTACCATTAATTGTGAATATAAGCTATTTATCTTTGTATTGGATCATCTCCAATTTTCCTTTCCTCTCTCTCTCTCCTCTTGTCTATGAACTAATTTATCTATTTTCTTAACCTCTCTTCTTCTATTCCTAATCTCTAGTACTACCCTCTTCAACCGGTACATAGGCTATTGAAAAATAATTGAAAAGTGCTTTCTTAGACTTAGATTTTGGTTAGTTTTAGTGCATGAATGTGTTCGTTGATGTTTTTTTTGTTTATTTTATAGGAATTGAGCATTCGGACCACAACGAGAATGGAGTGTATAATGACGGAAACACATCTTAGGAAGGTCAAAGTTTGACCTAGGGCAAGAAAAGAGATAAAAAAAGACTAAACAAGACGTGGATGATGCACTGTGACAACGTCACCTGAGAGGAAAAATTCGTATGGAGCTGCGGCTCCATATATAGTATTGAAACGTTATGTAGGAATGCAACACTATCTTGTAGCACCGTGATGTTGCGTAGTTATAAAATCCGTAGTTTGTAGTTAAGTCATAACTTTTGAACTAGATGACCATTTTAGGTGAATGACCACTCACTTTCTTTGTTTTTTTTAGTCCTCTATGCACATGCAACATTTATATTGAGCTTTTCCTTTTGTTTTGAATGATAAAATACTTTTAAGGATTCGCAACTTTGGCTACGTCGTCACTACATGTCATTTAGGGAAGTTCGACTAGGGGTTCACTTAGGGCATCCATAGAGGTTGAGAGATTGCTGTTTAGAAGTATTTTCAAAGCCTAAACATTGGGATTAAGTGGAGGAGATCAGGAGGACAACATGCTATGACGGAGCATAATAATCAAATAACTTCTTGTTCATTTATTTTTTCTCTTTAATTATTCTGTAAAACATGATTATGTCGAAGATGTTGAACATATGTGGGTTTTTTTTTTTAGTTCTAGAGGTTAGATTGATTTCAACATTGTTAGTCAATTGTTTTTAATTAGTTTTATCGATTGAATGCAGTTACTTTCTATTATGCTTAATTTATTCGGCCAATTGAATGCTTGATCACCATTTAGTTGAATTTAGGTTTTAATTATGCTTGAGAAAGAGAATTTAAAACTGGAACTAGCATGTTAAATTGATGTTGGATTTATGCACGAGGGTAATAGGAAAATATGAGAGGCTGATTATGAAGAATCTTAATGTTGTCTCTAGTAGTTTCATTGCATGAGAATAGGGTTAGCTTTTAGATATTAGAAAGGATTGCGCACGAGAGAGCAATCCTGGATATTAGACTTCTAGGTCTATGTAATTAGTTGAATTAATTGAATGAATATATTTTGATACCACAACTTTGTTGAATGAAATCAATACCCTAGGACATCTTAGTTAGTGAGCTATTTAATCGATTCTTTATTGCTTTCTTTAATTTTTATGTTTGCAAAACCACTATCAAATTTCGAATCCCTAGATAAAGTTGAGATGATTTCCTGATAGCTAGTTGAATCGAATAGTTAATTCCATGAGGACAATAGTCGGTCTCTTGACCGTTTTACTATAATAATCTCGACGCATATACTTGCACATGCCAAGTTTGTCAGCTATAGAAGGAAGAAAAGATAATAATAGAACCATCATATGACCTTAGGACTTATATGTCTTAACAAGATTGTATGTAAGTAGTCGAGTGTTAGCTAATACATCGTTTGAGAAACATAAAAACAAAGAGACGTTGACAATTTAGTCATAATTTTAAGGACAACTAGTGGGAAGGGGAAAAAATGGAAAACAAATTCATTAACTTTTAACAATGAAGACTTTGTTGATTCATTTTCCATTTCAAATTAGTCGCAGTGATCATTTAGAAGGTTTTCCCATAATCGAAAATGATATTCCTTTTTTCAGCTATTTTTGTATCTGGTGATTTACGTAATTTTGTTAAGTTTTGATGGGAGATTTTGCTTTAGGGACTTTGTAGGATTTAGTGACATTTTATATTTTAACTTGATGTTTGTATTCTATTTTGTTGCTAAGAAAATTAGTATAAGAATTAGATAAAAGGAGGAGGGGAGGATGTGAGCATCTTTATTGAAGAAAAATGAGGTTATCTACATGAGTTGTTTTCAAATTGGTTATTGTAGGATCTAATGGCAACACTGGGGGAGGGGGTTTAAAAGAATTTTAGGAAAAAGAAGACACCTAAATTTATAGTAGTTCGATAATATGCCTATGTCCACTCTCCAAGACTCCTTGGTTATTTTATTGAGAAAAGTTCTTTTGTAGATAAGAAAAAAACTTACATGACCATTTATTTTTATTTTTATTTTTTTTAATTTTCACCCAGGCTAAAGAAAAACCGGAATCCTTTTCATTGGTTAAGGATTTAACCAATTTCATTTTTTCATCACCCAAGGTGTTATTGGTTTTCTGACCCTCAATCTCAAATTAATTAATTAATTAATATTTTGATGATAACAAACTTGCTTCTAGTCACTAACAATTTTAGTGTTTTAAAGTATCCACTGTGTAGAGCACGAAATAAAGATTCTAACGCAATTTGAATCACTCAAATTAGAGCTTAAACAAAGAAGATACAACCAAAACACGCTTAACTAAAAAATCTCGAGCAGATGCTGTGGCAGATTTTTTTCATCAAAATCAACTAGTTGAAATGTGCCACTTGGAGCACTGGAGGAGTAACACATGGTGGACTTTAGATTTTTTAATCGTTTTTAAAAGAAAATGCTTTTAAAAAAATATTATTATATTATATTATGTTTGTGTTCGGCTAATTGGGTTTTAAAGTAAAAAAAAATAAAAATAAAAATAAAAAGTTGAGCACATGCTCTACTTTCTATTGGTTATATATATTCTTTAAAAAGAATATTATTATTATTACTACTATTTTTAAACCTTCACCATTGATTCAAATTTTACAAACATCTAATGACCCAAATTAAATTTGGTTTTCACTTACTTCCCTCTCATTTTAAACTCTTCATCTTCTCCAAATTACAATAATAATTTCACATCTTTTTATAATCCTCCATAATTCATTAAGCATCCATCGTGGCTCTCTCCAGACTTCAATTTTCTTCTTATCTAATTATTAAGAGAGATTTATATGTTGTGAGGACTGATTTGTTGTGAGCTAAACCCTGTAAATCTACTCTTTGGGGGAGTTTTATCTCATCTTGTTCTTCATTCCAAAATCTATTGTAAAAGGTTACTCTTGAACCCATAACAAGTGTATTGTAACGGTTTGATTCTCAACTGTGGAAAAGATCGAGTTTGTTCTTGCACTTGTAAAAGATTATCGTAGCGGTTCGATTTTAAGTCATAGAAAGAGTCAAGTTTGTAGTGATATACCCAAGAGGAGCTTGAAGTGGATATAGGCCGAGTTGTGCTCAACCACTATAAAATTACCAGTGTCAATTTCTCTATCTCTCTCCTATTTAATATTGCAATTAATTTGTTAATATATTTTATTGCATAAAATCGATTGCTACAATTTGTTCTTAAATTTGTTTATGTCAATTTATTGATATTTTTGAAGTGAATATATTTGTATGAAATTCTTGTTTAAATTACATTAGCTAAAAGTGTATTAATTTGTTTAATTAGGTCCACTTTGAAAAAAGTTTTCATTAGTTTAAACAAACCTTATTCATCCCCCACCGGTGTACCCACATATTAATATAAAACCTAATGAAAAACTAAAAAAAGGTCATAGTTGGACTATGATCTATTGTTCATTAGAGGGATCAGTGGTACTTAAAGAGTTAGATGTAACTACAAGGGTAAAATGGTAATTTTGTCCCAACTGTACTTACGAGCAATTTGTGAAGGGTCATCTTACTGTTGATTGGTTATATCCAATTGACATAGAAATATATCTGTAGTGCGAAGAGTGTAGCTGTCGATCTTTTGTCCGATAGTTAACAGATGGTGAATAATTTAATTAAAGAGTTTGAATAATTATTCATGTACAATTAGAGTTTCAAGCTACAGGTCCACGAGGTCCCCTTGGTAGCTCAGTAGGATAAAATGAGAATCAATTTTTGGATAAAGTTGAATTGTTCAAATTAATACAGAGATTTAATTATATATGATATAATTAAGTTATTTTAATTATATGTGATATAATTATTATAATGTATTTGATACATTATAGCTTAATTGAGAGAAAATAAATATTTGAATATGATTCAAATATTATTAATTGAATTAGATTCATAATTATTAAATTTAATATAAATATGATTTATGTTAAATGCTATATAAAGAGAGAAAAGAAACTATAGGTTATATTGTATGTGATATACATAATAAAACTATATGTTATATGTATTTGATATATACATATTAATTTAATATATATACTACATATCATTTTTTATTTTAAATAAAAATGAGGGAGGGAGTGGGTGGTTGTTTTATTTAGCTTTTTCTTTTTCTTTTTTTTTTTTTTTTTTTTTTTTTTTTTTTTTTTTTTTTTTTTTGAATAAGGAGAGTTTTTCCTCCCGATTGAGTGGCTTCTGGGTCGAAAGAGAAAAGACAGAAGAGTTCTGTGAGTTTTGGTTTTTTTATTAGTGAACGATCTTCAAAACTTCTTATTCTCTATTCAAAACTTTCCCTCATTCTAAAATAGTCAGAGCCCACCACTCGTGGGTTATCTACCTGAGAATACCGAGGAAGGCTCTGTGGTAGTATTCATGCTCTTGATCGAGGTTTTCTTGAAGAAAGTCTTCAAAGCATTCGTGTACTGTTCGAGGGGTTCTTGAAGAAAAGTCTTCAAAGGTAAGGTTTATAAAACCTAATTATATAGCATGCTGTAATTTATGTAAATCCACATCTTGTTCATGATTTACTGTAAAATTTACATTAAATGAAAAATGGGATTTGGGACAATATTTCTTCCGCTCATGGTTCCCTTCAATTTGGGATCCTTTAGGTACAAACTTTGTCCCAGAGGTCGCACCTTTGTGGAAATTCTTGGAGGATGAAACAACATTTGCTTCACCCTTCTGTCCCTTGCTTTTCATCAAGGACTGGAAGGTTTATAGCTCGTTGAGGAGGGTGGTTAGGTTGTAGTCAATTCTATTCAAAACAACATTGCTATAGAAATGTAGGAAACTTTCAGGTAAAGATTCCAAAATGAAGCTAACCTGGCTGGCTTCATCGATGATGGATCCATTCATCTCCGCCACGTTGAAGTGGATTATCATGTTGAGAACATGCTCTTGAACAAATGCCTTCTTGCATACGAGCATTGAAGATGTGTTTGAGAGCATCATGCCTGAGCAATGCGGACGGTTGTCCGAACATTCCCTTTAGGGACTCAATGATCTCACGGCTTTGAGCATGGGCTCATGCTTCTTGGCCAAGACTTCAAAAAGACTTGCCAAGATATACGTTTGGGTCTTTTCATTTGCTTTTGTCCAATGCTCGTATGCCTCTTAAACATTTCGAGCTGAAATGGGAGGATAGTCCTCCATCAGGACAAAAGGAAGGTCATCAATTATAAAAATTTTGTTGATTGTGTTTTTCCATGAAATGTAGTTTTCGCCCGTTAATTTTTTTAGCAGTGAGCATATTTAATGTTGCGGAAGTCATTGCAAAAAGACATTTGCTGAAACCATACAAATTATTTATTATTAGTTTATTTGCATTAAACCAACAAGACAACCAATTAATTTTAGTAAAATAGTCTAATGTACCCTAAGTGACATCCATTTTGCAATGATGTTTCAGTGAGGTAGGATAAAAGTCACCGTAGGGTGATCAAGTGCCCCTTCACTGAAATGAGACATTCTCAACCAATAGATAGAATAATACCTTGTTACTGTAACTATCAGTCACCATTGTTCGGTCCAAAATTTGTCAAACTCGCTTAACAATTCTTGTAAGTGTAACCCCTCATTTTAGGTCTTAGAGTTCCGCCCTAATGAGCCAACCGTAGGGAAAAACCGATTGGAACATGAAACTAAAGCAACCCTATCCATCATTGGATTTTGAATAAAGCGCCATGCAAAATTTCCATCCTTTAGGAGGACACCCATGGTGCCACGAGGCCATGCATGGAACTTTACTTAAATCTAATGAGAGAGACCGAGGAATGTGTTGTCACACGTCTCGCTCCCACTTACTATAAACACTCTCTCCATTCACCTTGATATTGGTTTATACAAATGCCACCCGTAGGGGGACACCCATGGTGCCTCGAGACCGAGTATAGACCTCACGGTGTGAATTCTAAGGAGAAACATGAAGAGGATAAAATAAAGTATCATATACCCCATTTTTCTTTTACTGAATATTTTACCTAGGGTTAATTAACTTAGAAATCCGACTATTGATTTTAACTAAGTGATTGTTTAAGTTGCCCAAAAACAACATTTTTCTTGGGATAGTTAAATAGTTTTGATTAATGTCTATTAAACTCTTTAATAAACTATAATCAAACTTGCATGCATGTAACAAATCTATCTAATTCATCTTTCCAGGTAAGTTCCCAAGTAGGGGTGTTACGTTTCTATCAACTTAAATACCCCAGCCTAGACAGAACTTACCTTAAACAAAATGTCCCTTATAGATACATTTGCTACATTGTTAATATTTTATTATGAATCAATTTAATCTTATTAAACGATTAAAAGATTAAACTTAGATTTCTAATCTCATTAGAAACGTGATCTTAGGTCTATCTCAATCATAAACAATTTTAAAAGATGAATATAATTTAAGGTTTGCATACAACTCTAAATTATTGATTTAATTTCTAAATTCATTTAATTATAACGATTATAAAAAAAATGAAACAAAACTAAAACCAATCAATTGCATCAAATGACGTACTTAGTAAATTATAACAATTATAAATTACCTAAGGTAATGTCATGCTTCATACATTTCCATTTCATTACTAACTATATATCACAATTATATAATAATGTAATGAAATAATTAATAACATTCATCAATACATACTCAAAACTATATATTATAACATTTATAATATAAATGATGCATGATAATGTTATTAATGCATACAAACATATAGTATAACACTTAGATTATGTGATGCATGAGTATGCTATATTAATTAAATCATGCAATTATATATATTATAACACTTATAATATAAATGATGCATGAAATTAAATACATAACCTATGATGAGATTTTTACTATATAACATACATTATGACATATAATAATAAATATAAATTATACATCAAATGCATAATTAAAAAAAAATTATTGGACCGGAATTAGACACTTAACAATTAATTAAGTTAATATAACACTTATATTAATTTAATTAATTAAAAAAATTAATTATTACAAAAAAAGCCAACCAGTTTAAAACAAGTGAATCGGGCCACCAATGATCTCTCAGCAGTGATCTCTTAGCAGCCATCTCTTAGCAAATATTGAGAGATCTCTTAGTAAATGCCGAGAGATCTCTTAGTAATTGTTACGCGATCTCTCAGCAAATGCTATGCGATTTCTCAGTAAATGCTACGCGATCTCTCAACAAATGCTACATGATCTTTTAGCAAATGCTACGCGATCTCTTAACAAGCCCTAAACGATCTCTTCCTCATCGTAATGTTGCTTTGAATTTCCTCCAAAACACACCAGAAACAACACGAGCGACTCTCTTTAAATTACAGACTTAATCACAAACAATAATACCTAAAACATGGGTACTTACAAACCAATTTGTAAATTGAAAGCAATAAATCTAAAAAAAACTCCAATCCCGAAAACATCTAATAATCATAAACCATTCACATTCATAAATATTCATCACATGAACATATATATAATGCTACCCACCAATTCTGTAAAATTAAAATCTGGAATAATAAAAATTGGGGATCATAACCTATCTCTGATACCAATTGAAGGAATCTTTGAAGGTCATTGAGTGAAAATGTGAAGATCGTTCCAAAATTTATTTTCACAGAATCAAAATTACAGAGTACAAATGTTATGCATACTTATAAATTTACAGCATGTAAACAAAAAGATAATAAGAGAATTAGGGTGAGAGAACTAACCCTTGAAGAACGACCTTCTTCGTATATCCTCTTCTCCAAAAAATGGTAATTTTTTGGAGGGTCGACTTACTATTGATTGGTTATATCCATGGACACAAAAATATATTTACAGTGCGAAGAATGTAGTTATAGGTTTATAGTAGAGTGACTTGCAGTTAATGAATATTGAAAAAAAAAGAAAAAGAAAAAAAAGAAAAAAAAGCACTGGTAGACACTAATAGACTTCTATAAATGTTTATCAGTGATAAACTTCTATCAATTTCTATCATTAATAGACACTAATAGACATCTATCCGCCTCTACTCATATAATTGGAGCTTCTAATCTGCAGGTCCATAAGGTTATCAATTAATTTTGGATTAATTTAAATTGTTCAAATTAATTAAGGAAATTAATTGTATGAGATGCTATTAATATAATGTATTTGGATACATTATAATATGAAATTAATTTTGAATGAGATTCAAAATTATATTTTATAAGAGAGATAAATATTTGAATATGATTCAAATATTAATTATTTGAATGAGATTTATATAATCTATAGGTTAAAATTAATATGAATGAGATTCATATTAAACCTATAGATTTAATTATTAATTAATTAATCTTATTTATATAATTAAATATTAAATATAATTTAATATATATTTTAATTAAATATTACTAATATAATTATATTAAATTAAATTTAGTAATATTAAGAATCTCCATTTAAGAGTTATTTTATACATACTAGTGAGAGTTATTGAGAAATAATGTCCCCCTTCTCTATCTCATATATAACATAAAAGTGGCTTTTGCAGAGTGTGAGAAAAAAAAATACAGATTTTTGGAATCACAAGAACTCTCTGCAAACTCATCCTCCCTAGAACTCTCTCTAAACTTATTTTTCCCTACCAAAATCGAAGAACCCACACTTCCTTCCATTCTTATCTGAAGAATAGGGACGATCAAAGTGGTGGTGTCTTTTGTGTTCTCTGTACATTGGGTTTGAGGAAGAAATTTGGAGTTCGTGAGTTTCGGTGAAGAAGAGAGAATAACTTCTCTTCTCCCTTAAATCTCATTTTAAGCATGTTGTGTAAAATTAATATTTATCCTAGTTCAATTTTATTTATCTGTTTTTTTAGGTTTTTTTCAAAAAGAAATTCATTGGCATAAGGCGATTACTTGCTTTCGTAGAGGATTCAATTCCTTCAAGGTGGATATCAGTGATATAAGTCTATTCGTGATAAAAGTCTATTATTAATAATCATGATAAAAGTTTCTCAATAATAGCTACTGATAGTTTTGAGTGTTAATCTTTCAAAATTGGTAGTTAATAATGAAAGCCAATCAATGATACTCACTATTATTTTCTATCATTGATAGTTTAATATTTGATTATTTTTTTTTATAATTATTGACCACTTATAGAAGTCTACCATTGATAGCCAACTTAGTGAAATTGATTAATAAAGTTGAATCTCGAACTAAAGTGTAAATGAGATGCCTAGAAGTTATCACTAATAGCATGTTATCAGAGATATAAGCTATCAACGATAGTATTTTAATTGAAGGTAAAAAGGAATAATAGAAGTTATCTTTGATAGCATGTTATCAATGATAGAAGCTATCATGATAACCACGATATAAGTGATATCAATGATATTGGTGATAGAGCTTAGATGATATCCATATATTGATGATGTCAATGATATAAAAGCCGATTCCATTTGATGAAAGTTTATCATTGATAGCCACTACTAAAAGCACTATCAATGATATCACTTAGGTATATATCAATTAAATGAATGATATTAATGATATTGGTGATATGACTTAGGTAGATATTAGTGATAGTCACTTATAAACATCTCATTGATAGACTTCTATCACTTATAACTTTAAATATTAATCTTTGAAAGTTGAAAATTTCCTTTCAAAGTTGATAAGTACTTATAAAAGTCTATCTTTGATAGTCACTGATAGTCTTAAGTGTCAATATTTCAAGGTTAATTCCAATTGATGAAAGTGTATTAATGATAGCCATTGATAACTTATAGCAAATTGCAAGTTAGTATTTCAAGTATTACTGTTTCAAGATTGTAATAATATTTCTCAAATTGATAGCTATCACTGATAGCAACTGATAGTTAGCTTTTAATTTTTGAAAATTGGAAGAAGAAGCGCGAAATGGTGGGCTGCTCGTGGACTTTTTAGTCATTTACTAATATGACTATCAGTGATAGTTGCTATCGATAATATCCGACGCTAATTTTATGCCATATCTCTAATATATTTATCCTTATTTTACATTTTTTACTATTTTCGGCTTGATTGTTATTTGTGCAATCAATTATTCCGAATCCAACGGGAAATTAAAGTATTAAAGCAAAGGACAAGTATACCCTTATTAAATTCCTATATTTTTATTGCATTTTAAAACAAAATCTACTAAAGGAAACAAAATCATGTTATCTAACCACTTAATGTTGTCTAAAGATTTAGCATTCAGATGCAAATACATGGTAATTAGAGGATCAACCATCTACATAAAAATCCTAAAGCAAAATTGTATCCCACTACCAGAGAAGAACACCCCAATTCCCTAAGTTTTGAACAACTTTTAAAACATTGAAACCAGGTACTTCACAACAATGTACTCGAAAACAACCAAAGCTTGTCAAAGTAAAGTTCAAAGTTGCATTTTTGTGTAAGGGAAGATTTTGGTAGATGCATGAAATTTGCAACTTACTGGCAAGATTTGATTTGATTTTTCACGTCTTCCCTTCATTTGTTCATCATGGTTTTTCCTATGGCCTCATCCTAACTCTTTCCAACTCTTCTTAGATGATGCGAAATTACATACCTACATGATGTGGACTCCGACAGTCGCCTCCACCTGCAAGGCAATCAAGACTTTCGACAATGGGGTCGAAAAATTAGGGAAAACCAACCCAAACTAGTCGGTTTGGTCCATTTTGATCGGGTTGGTCGGTTTGGACAAAATTTTGTACACCCCTAACTTTTGCACACTAGAGTAAACTGAGAAATGATTCTTGATAGATTAATAAATAATTTGTTTTATGAAACAACTTATTTATATTTTCTCCAAATTATTTTTCACTTGTAAACACATTCCAAAATAGAGTGGAATAGTACCATACTCTCATTGTTAATACCATAAATGTTTCTTCATAAATATAAGTGGACTCCACATTAATACGAGTGGAGATCCCACTCTATTTTTAAAAGTATGCTAATGTGAGATACAATAAATAGAAGGAGTATGAAAAATTTTCCAGCCTAAGACTTTATTGATGTGGAATTTTCTCTCACTATCAACATTCTTCTCTCTCTCCCTTTTCCTGTCCATTCCACTGTTCTCTTTCTTCCATCTTTTTCTTATCTTTCTTGCTTTCTTCTTCCTCTCTCTTTCCTTTTACTTTCTCCACCCCCTCTGCATAAAACCCATTCAAGATCTTGTGTGGGAGAGTTTTTTGAAATTGATTGAGATAATCAAGATGTGCCAATGCTTTTAATTTGGGTTCTTCCATTTTTGTTCAATTACCTCAAAGTCAAAGGTTCGATTACATAAATTTTGACATTAAACTAATCAATTTTTATGCCCCGTCATTAACTGCGATGTTACTTTTTGGCCAAATGAATCAACGACCAGCTTCCTCTAGGGACCATTTAGAACTTTCTTAAATTTCGGGAATCAAATTGTAACTTTTGAAACCTCAAAGATCGAATAGAAACTAAGTCAAAATTTTAGAGACCAAAAGTGTAGTTAATCCTAAAAAATTGTAAAAGTTAAATTAGATGAAGAGAAGTAAGTTCTTTTCGCTCCCTTAATAAGATATAAGTCTTTTTTCTTTTTCTTTTTTTGAAACATGTGGACTGGGGATGTTGATAATCGATTTTCTGGTTAAATACATTACGAGATGTTTTTTCATACTTTCCGCATTCAGTTCTATCGATTTTCTGAACAACATATACGGATCCCCTCAACCCCTTTTTTCATTACTAATGGAATATCCTTCACTATTTGACTAAAAATGGAACGAAATGATCTTGTTTTGTTTCTCAGTTTCAAAGAGATGTCTTGAGCAATCGGAGATTGATACATGACTACAACGATAAATTTGTAATTTGGAGAAGAGAAAACCTGTAAATAAAGATGAAGAGCTTGAAGGAATCAAATTCCTCGCAGAAGTGAATGATCGTCATGTAATTGAAATTCAATTTGAAAAACGCTTAAAGACAGAGATGCAAATATACTACTATTACAGGATAAACACTAAATTTTTAATCATGCTTTCTAATGAGAGTTTGAAGAAAAGAAAATTCACCCTTGACGAACTTTTTCTTCATGAAAATCCTTTTCTAATTTCACGAACATAGGGATTCTCTTTCTTCCAACGAACAATAGAAAACTTCAGTAAGCAGTAACACCACCAAAATGATCTTCTGCACTATTCTCAGAATAAGAACGAAAGGTGGCGTGGGCTCTTCAAATTTTGTAAGGAAATTAAGAGAGTGAATTTTGCTGAAAATTCTTGAGAGTAAAAAATCACTGTACTATATATCTGCTGAACACACTAAAAGTTATATGTAAAAGGGAGAGCGGAGAGGGGAAGTTATTTCTGAACAACTTCCCACTCCAATGTAAAGAATAACTCCATTGCTATAAAGCGTAAATATTTTTAAATATATATATATTTTTATATTTAAAAAGGTCCCAAACATATATTACAAATGCTTGATGTATTCCTTTGAAAAATGGCAACACAATTATACTCAAAAGAAGTAAAGCTCTCTCTGTCTCTATATATTTATATCCAAAGAGTGTGGGACCCAATATTAAAAAAAACCAAAAGAAATTGAAAGATGGATATGTAAATTTTGTTTCATAACAATAGGCAATCACTCAAAATATTCTTTGCATTCTTAAAGGTAGTTGGAACCTTAGAAATTCACAGCATATAATTGAAGGAAAAAAAAGGTAAAGGGAGAGTTTTGGACTTGGCATATCTTGCAGGCAAAGCAACATTTGGTTCATTTAAAACAAAAGAGAGGCAAATAAAAAATCAACCCTAAATTGATCTCTCTCTTTCATTTATAATTCCATATTTAAAAAGGCATTCAAATGCTTACATTAATAGTCCAAGAAAAGAACCTGAATCCCTTTTGATGTCTTGAGTTTCATGCAAGAAACCAAAAAGAGAGAGAGGAAATTAAAAAGTGTTGTTATAATGAGAGAAAAGAGAATACTAGGCAAGTTTTAATTTTTAGTCAAATAATTCCATCCAAAACTTGCAAAGCCTCTCTTATATATTAATCCACACTCATTTCAATCTGTTTGTAGTACTCTTCTTAAAGCAAAGCCTCTCTTCATCAAAGTTGGCTTCTTTTCCTTAGTAGAGAACTATCCATCCTTGAGCATGGCAGGTCCTCCACAGCCACCGCCGCGAGCTGGCCCCTCGAGGATATTGCGCTTTGTCTTAATGTTCATAGTGGCATTGATCATACTCGTTGGCCTCGCCGTGCTCATTATTTGGCTGACCATTAGGCCGAAACGACTAAGCTACACGGTGGAAAGCGCTTCGGTCCACAACTTTGACATGACCAGCACCCAACTCAATGCCTCCTTTAGCTTTGGGGTAAGAGCATATAATCCCAATAAACGAGTCGCAATTTACTATGATTCCATCACTGCCACGGTTGGCTTCGGCGATCAAGACTTGGCGTTCGGTGTGCTCAGTCCCTTCTACCAACCTCACAAAGACGAGCGATGGTTGAACATCCACCTCGACGCTCAAAACTTTCTATTGCATGACTCCGTGTCGAAGGATTTGGCGCTCGAAAGGGCTGCGGGAGAGATGGATTTGGATCTTTGGATCAAGGCAAGAATTAGGTTTAAGGTCGGGGTATGGAAGTCGGCGCATAGGACGCTTCGAATTCGGTGTTCGCCGGTGATTGTCTACTTGTCTAAATCCCAGACTTTCAAGAAGACTACTTGCTTTACAGAAGTCTAAGGCTATGGAATTTGGTTTTGCTTTATCAAAAGTGTTTTTTTTCCTTACCTTCTGAAAATTGTATTGTTGGTGTGATTGTTGGGTTAATCTTTCAAGTGTTGAATTTGTGAGCTGTGATTGTTGCTTTGGTTTGTCTTTATGTATATGCTCTTTTTTATCATTTTTTTGGTCAGTATAAATGTCACTCCATTCTTTAACAAATAAGTGCAACCAATTGTAATTTGATTTGATTTAAATAATTGATTTTTTTTATTTATTATTTTTTTTTTTATGTGTATTGTTTTCTATATTGGAAGTTCAAACAATTCTTTTAGGAGTGTTCTTCAAAGATATTTTATGGATTTCTCTCCTAACACTATATATAGGTACTTTTAAGCATTGATACTCATTTATAGCATTAACCTTTCAGTTTGAATGGATTATATTTAGTGTTATAATTTGTTGGGACAGTTGTAAATATAGACATTAAACTTAAAGTATTGGCCGATAATGTAAAAAAAATGTAAATATGACCAAATTTAGACCATATTATTGGTTGGAGTCTATCAGTGATAGGTCATATCATTGGTAAGAGTCCATCAACGATAAAATTCTATCAACTTGTTTATATTTGTAATTTTTTTAAATGATGTTATACATTTAGTTATTATTCCCAAAAATGCTACCAATTACAATTATCGTTATTTGTTTTGTTTTGTTTTACTTTATTTTAAGAAGATTTGAACTACAAACCTTTTTTTTTTTATTGTTATCACACATACTATATATGTCAGATTATACAGTTTGAAATAATTTTCCTATGTTGTTCTAAGTAGCTTGCCCGGACTCTTTTTATTGTAAGAATTCAAGTAGGCTCTTCTCCTCACAACCTTTTTTCGAGTTGTGTGATTTTTTTTTTTTTTTTTTTGTGTGTGTGTGTGTGTGTTTCATTGTGCTTTTGTCCTTGTATTTTTTTTTTTAATTAATAACTCTTTTGGTTGTGTTTTGTTTCTGACTTAACCTCGATTGTGAGGTTAACTCCTCTTTATTGCAATACAATAATCTTTGAAAAAAAAATGTGCAAGTCTCACATTTGAAGTCATTAGTTTAATTTTTTTTCTACAATATTATGATACAGTATAATAATCGATCGCAGTATATATATACTTGTTCCAATGAAAAAAGTGATATTTTTTTGGATGATGGATCATGGTATGGCCATCTTTGGAAGGTACGATATCTAGACAAGATTCTTCCTTTATGTGAGATCCTCTATCTTTTTACATTAAGTGTATGTTTGGAAATGATTTTGAAATAGTTAAAATTACTTTTGTCCGGTTTAAAATATCACTTCAAATTATGTATTTAATCACTCAAAATTAATTTAATATTTAATTTTATAATTTTAAATGTCATTTTTATATTAATAAAATTGGTTTTGAATGATTAAAAGTATGTTTAAAAATGATTTTTAAAATGACAAAAGTGATTTTGACCATTTAATAATCACTCCCAAACATATAATAGAAAAATTCAACTTAGCCAAAGACCCTAGTAAAGAATAAATTACTTGGACTGACTATGTGGAGCAAATAGGAAAAGATTATTCTGTATGGTCATCATGACATAGTTTTCCCTTCATAACATAATTTTAAATTGATACAATCCCAAAATTTAAAAGTGTAAATTGAAAATTTTGGTAAAACTTATTGTAGATACGTGTTTGACACTTGGAAACACAATACAAATGTTTGTTGTGTAAAAATTATATATATTTAAAAAGTATGCATTTTGATGAAGGAAAACTCAGGTGTTTCTTAGGTTGCACCTATTTGTTGGGTTAATCAATCTTCACTAGGCCCAAATACTCAAGATCAATATTGGAATGATGAAGAAAAGACAAAGAAATATTATGCCAAATCCTCGATGTTGGATACTCTATGCTCGATGTCTTCCTACTCGATGCTAGATACGAATTTTCTTTTTTGTCTGACGAGTCTCTGTTCAATCCTCGATGGAACTCGATAAGAACTGAATGATACTCGATCTTACTCGATGAGTCTTGATCTTTACTTGGTGCTAAGAAGCACAGATACTTCATGTGAGGCAAAGAATCAGTATCAGACACGTATCAAATATCGATACTTCCAGATACTTCATAGATACGTATCTGACACGCGATTTGACATATCTATTTCTATGCGTACTTTTTTTTTTTTAAGAAAAAAGACAAGTAACTCATCTAATCTTTCCCAATCTAAAATTAGGCAACCTTTTTAAAAAGCTCACTACTCGAGTCCAAAACTAAAAGAAAAATAAATAAATAATGGACCAAACTATAGACTAGAATCATTTAATCTCCATCTTCACATTCGAGTCCCCACAAAGTCCACCAAAATATAAATCATTTGGATGTCTTCAACAATAAGTTCTTCGTTTATCTTCATACTTCTCTCTCTAATCTTCTTCTTCTTCTTCTTCTTTGCAATACGAGTTACTTTTCTATTGTATTTTATTAACTATTGTACTTCAACATCTTAGATGTTATTTTTTTTGTATTGTATTTCAATATTTGTATTCTATTTTATGCTATTGTTATTAACTTGTATGCTAAATTTATCTATTTCTTAGATTTTTTAAAGAAAAAAATGTAGATTGTGAATAAATCAGTATCCTCGTTTTTTAGAAATATATATATTAAAAAAATATATAAAAAAGTGACGTATCCTTAAACGTATCCGTATTTTAGTTTTTTAGAAATTGACGAATCGCCGTATTCGATTGTATCCGTATCGTGTAGCCGTATCTGTATCTGTGCTTCATAGACTTGGTGCGATGCGAAGGTGAAAACGAACAGCTCGAAGCTACTCGATGTGAAGATCGATGCAGATTTAACTCGATAATCTGTATTTCAATACGATTTGAAACGAGATTGTATGACGTGTGATTTGTAGAAAAATAATAGTCGAATGAATAAGAAAGATAAAGACGAGAAGAAGAAATACTCAAGTTCAATGAGAAACATGGGACAACAAAACGCACAAGAATCATAAGAATCATAGGAAGAAGCTTGTTGTGTGTAATAATCATTTTGGGTCTTGCAATTGTAACATGTTGGCTTGTTGTCTTCCTCAAAACCCCACGTCTCATGGTGGAAACTTGCAAAGTCACAGCCCATAGTTCGCCTTTATATTTTGTTTTTAGAATTTAAAATTTAGGGATATTTCGTATAATTACTCTTAGAAATATTCTGTTTTCTTCTGTTATAAGGTTTTTTTTTTTTTTTGAAAAATTGCACCAGGTAACTTTTTTAACGTATATGTTAGCATCCATATCATCCTTTTTTAAAAAATTGCAAATATGGTAAACATATATAAAAAAATATAACAAAAATATTTAGATTTTATTTGTTGTAGATTTTTTTTCTTTATTCCAAAATTACCCTCACAAGATATATTTCCTAAATGTTCATTGTGTTAATTGTCTCCTCTCGCGTTTTTTCTTATCCTTCAGCATCCAAGTTTATGCACTAGTCGTAAGAATCACAAGCAATTCCTCAGCTGATTTTAATTTTGCATTCAACTTTCTCTCGTGTTTTCGAGTTTCTTAGGTTTTGATTTCAATTTTCTCAGTTGATTGTAGATTTTTTTTCGAAATCAAAGCTGAGAAATTCGAATTTGTGGATGGTTGTTACAACTGCCAACCTTAAAAATCGTGCTCAATTGGTCCTGATTACGTTTTGATTTCGAATTTATTTTCTTTTTGAATTTCTCAGGTTTCGATTGTTCTAATTTCGAATTTGTTAGGTTTTGATTTCTATTTTCTTAGTCGATTTGTGGAGTTTTTCTTTCTTTCTTTTTTTTTTTTTTTTTCGAAAACAAACATGTGTTTTTGATTTTATGGATGGTTTGTTTTCGAAAACAAACCTGATATTATTGGAATTTGTGGAGGGTTTATTTTCAAATTTCTCATTATCGATCTCTACTCTCTTATTTTCAGTATCGAATCTCTCAATAAATTTGGAGTAGAGAAGAATTTCTCAGTTTGTGGAGTGGTTTGTTTTCGAATTTCTCAATTTTATCCTTCTCTATTTGTGATTTTTTTTCCACAAATAGAGAAGAATAATACTCTATCTTACTTTAAGATTGCTATCTGATTTCTATTTGATAATATGCAGTTTGTGTTTTTTTATCTGATTTCTATTTAGTATTTAGAAGTTAGATTGCGATATTAAGTTATATATTATTATTATTATTATTTTTTATATTTTTGTAGCATTTTGTAGTGTGTGGGGTTTCTGAATCTAACTTAGATGACCAAACAGAACGCAAACAATCAGCAAAAATAAATCGAAAGCAGTAAAGAACACCAAGATATATAGTGTTTCGACCAGTTTGGTCTACATCCACTTTGAGAACCAACTTGAATTAATTTATTAATGAACAATAAAGAAATTTTACAAATTACAGATAATCAACAAAATCAACAATCTGTAATTTCAGTATCCATTGATACCGAGAGATTCGCACATAACGTCGCCTCTGAAAACTGAGAACAACCTGTTGCAAAACAGCCCAAAACAGTGTGCTACCTGCCTCTGATCGGTGAACCATGCGTAGACCCACACGTATCTCTCACCGCTGCGGAAGCAGCCTCCACGGCGAAACCGAACCGCCGACTACTCAGATCGGCGAACTTCCCAGACCGGACCGCGATAGACCGAACCGCCGCCCACGCCGTGAACTTCCAAGACCGAACCGTCAGACAGAAACTCCCACGCTGCCTGCTGATCTGCAAGCACCACGCTCACGCCGCGGCACCCGAACCGGCAAACCAAAGTTCTAGTCGACTCCTCAACTACGGATCAGACGGCCATGACACTTATTCTCTCCTAGGTGACTTCTGCCTTGTATTTCAGACGACAACCTCGATCTCCTGAGGCAGCTGCTGCGCCGTTTTTCTCTTCAACGGCTGCAACCTATGTTGCTTCAGGTGGCTTCTTTTCCCCCCCAAAAAAGGAGAGCACGAAATTCTGCCAGAAGATAGGGATATTACAAAATTGCCACTGCTCATTAATTACAAGAATGCCATTGGGCCTTTAATTTTTCCAAAAACTCAATAAAACCCACTTAAATATCTTGTTATTTTCTACAAATCTCCCTCATAACAAGAATATTTAAGTGCCAAGTTGATTCTCCAATCTTCCTATCATCCAGATTTAATATTCAGCCCATCTAATAGGTATTTGAACCTGTATGAACCTTGACTAGTTCAACATCTTTCTGGACCACAACTTCTTTGATAAAATGAAATTTGACATCGATATGCTTAGACTGTTCGTGATGAGATGGATTCTTCGCAAGATGAATAACACTCTGGCTATCACAACGGACGATAGAAATGAACTCCTGCGACAATAACTCACTAACTATCCTTTTTAACCACACTGCCTCTTTCACAGCTTCACCCACTGAAATATACTCTGACTCAGTAGTAGACAATGCAACAACTGACGGTAGAGCAACCTTCCAACTGGCCACATTACCAAACAAACGAAAAATGTGACTTGATAGAGATCTTCTTTTGTCAAGGTCTATAGCATAATCTGCATCTGTGAAGCCTTCCAACAGTGCTGATTTATCACAATCCCTGCTAAAACACAATGATACACTGTCACTACCTTTCAAATATCGAAGCACTCATTTAACTGCATTCCAATGCTCCTTCCCAGGATTTGACATAAACCTACTTATCATACTCATAGCATATCCCAAGTCAGGCCTAGTACAAATCATCAAATACATAATACTTCCAACAGCATTACAATATGGAATATTAGCCATCTCTAACCTTTCTTGTTCAGTGACAGGACACTGAGACGAAGAAAGCCTAAAATGAGATGTTAAGGGTGTTGAAACTGCCTTACGACCAGACATATTATACTTCTCAAGCAGTTTATGCACATAACTCTCCTGCGAAATAGTTAACAAACCTTTCTCCCTATCTCTTTTCACATCCATGCCTAGGATCCTTTTCAGTTCACCTAAATCTTTCATCTCAAATTCACTACTCAATCGTTTCTTGAGATCACAGATTTCAGAATAATCCTTAGACACCAGAATCATATCATCTATATATAGAAGTAGATAAGTATATGTACCTTTTTGAGATAGTTTCTAGTACACGTAGGCATCATATGAGTTCCTGTGAAACCCCTACTTCAGAATAAAGGTGTCAAACCTGATATACCACTGTCTCGGCGATTGCTTCAGTCCATAGATGGACCTGTGAAGACGACAAACCATGTCTTCCTTTCCTTTCACCTCATAGCCCTTAGGTTGAGCCATGTAGATCACTTCCTCCAATTCACCATGAAGGAAAGCTGTGGTGATGTCCATCTGTTCAACAAATATATCACAGTGAACAACAATAGATAAAATTAATCGAATGGACAAATGCCTCACCACTGGAGAGAAATCTCATGAAAGTTAACTCCCTCATTTTGAGTGTAGCCCTTGGCTACCAATCTAGCCTTATACTTAGGCTTGCTGTCACCTCTGTACCTGGCTTGATTTTATAAATCCACTTTGACAGAATGAGTTTCTGATTAGGAGACTTTGGAACCAATGACCATGTCTGATTCTTCTAAACGAGAACAACTCTACTTCCATAGCATTCTTCCATTGTTCCTTCGAATCAGATATAATAGCCTCCTCAAAAGTAAGAGGCTCTGCTTCAATACTGTCAGCTGCACAAGTAAGAGCATAAACAACTAAATCAGCATAACCATACCTCATAGAAGCTTGCCTCACCCGCTGAGGCCTGTCACGAGTAAGCTGATAGTTCTGTAGGTTACTGCTACTTGAGCTTTCTTCACTAAAAGCTCCTCATCAATCAAAGTCCTCTGCAGTTGAGGCTGTCTACCATCAGAACTGGATGACTGATCATTGGAATCACCTGAACTAACTGATGGTTGTGCTTTAGAATAAATTCTAACCTCTGCCTCAACCTGATCAACCGTCTGCTGTTTTTGCTGCTCTTTGACATGAAATGGCATCTCTGTTTCATTAAAGGTCACATCTCTGCTGATAATATATTTATTTCTGCCCTTTCAAGGGCCAAAGTTTATATCCTAACACCCTGAGGATAGCCAATTAACATACATTTCAGTGCTTTCTTATTCAACTTCCCTTTACATGAGCATAAGTTGAACATCCAAACACTCTAAGATGATCCAAGTTTGGAGCTTTTCCTGTCCATATCTCTTGAGGAGTCTTTAGGCCTAAAGCGGAAGACGGACTCCTATTAATAAGATAACAGGCTGTTTGGGTAGCTTCCCCCCAAAATTTCAAGAGTAATGAAGCATTTGTCAAGAGACATCTTGTACGCTCCATAATTGTTCTGTTGAACTTTTCAGCTAAACCATTCTACTGTGGAGTATACGTAATAGTGAAATGCCTCGTAATTCCCCCAGATTTGCAAAATTTATCAAATTTGTGATTCACAACTTCTAAACCATTGTCTGTCCTCAGATACTTTACCTTTCTGCCTGTTTGGTTCTCAACCTGCTTTTTCGATTCAAGAAATTTCCCAAAAGCTTCATTCTTTTGTTTCAGTGGATACATCCACACCTTTCTTTAAAAATCATCAACGATCGACATAAAGTATCTCGAAGCTCTTATAGAAGGTACATGTGTAGGACCCCACAAATCTGAATGAACATAATCCAAAATTCCTTTGGTAGAATGCTTCCCTTTCCCAAACTTCACCTTAGTAGACTTTCCCATTATGCAATGTTCATAAAATGGGAGTTCAATGTCTTTAACTCCTCTAAGAAAACCTTGTTGTGAAAGAGCTTGCAGACCTCTTTCACTCACATGAGGTAATCTGTTATGCCATAATATAGATTTATCTGATCTGTTTCTTTCTCAGATGCAACAACAACACTACCTGAAACTGCAGTACCCTCTAACACATAAACACAATTCCTCAAGGTCCCCTTCAGCTTAACCAAAGAGCCCTTGATAACCTTCAGAACTTCATTCTCAGATTTATAAGAATAACTTGCTCTATCTAATTCGCCCAAAGAAATTAGATTTCGTTTGAGTTCTGGAACATACCTTACATTTGTAAGAATTCTGATCATATCATCATGTATTGCAATTCGAACTGACCTAATTCCTTTTACATCACAAGCAACATTATCACCAAGCAAAACTGATCCCCTATCATTTTCCTGAAAGTCAATTAAGAAATCCTGATTAGGAGTCATGTGAAACGTGCACCCTGAATCCATGATCCAAGTATTCTGAATGTCCCTGCTGGATACCATCAAAACCTCTGCTGAATCATACCCATCAGTCATATTTGCTGCACTAGAATCCCCTTCATGTTTGCTACTTGATGCTTCCTTGCTCTTATTCAAAGGGCAATTTTTTCTAAAGTGTCATTCTTTATGACATAGGAAATACTTTTTGGTTTTCTCCTTTGATTTCAACTTGGATCTCGACTCTTTTCCTTTTCCGTTCTTCTTCTCATTTCTGACTCTGGCCATGAGTAACTCTCCATCCTTGCGTTCCTTTTTAATCTCGAGATTTCTCATTCTCAAGGCATCCAACACTATCCATGGACAAAGAATCCCGTCCATATTTAATAGCTACCTTAACTTCTCGATACGATTCCGACAAAGAATTCAGAAGAATAACTGCTTGATTTTCATCCGACATCTTCTCACCGATGTTATTGAGATCAACTATAATCTTCTGGAATTCATCTAGATTCTCTTCTAAGCCTTTACTTGAGTCCATCTTATATCCAAAGGATTTCTCCTATAGATATAATTTATTTGGCAAGGACTTAGTCAAATAAAGACTTTCCAGTTTCTTCCATAACTCTACTGTAGTAGTGGCCTCATCTACTAGCCTAAGCACTCCATCTGACAGATACAGAATTATCATGGAATAGGCCATCTCATCCATATCCTTTTTTCAGCTTCTGTAATTGTTGGTGGAATGTTATCTTTGTCTAAGATTTTGGCTACCTTTTGTTGTACCAGAATAGCCCTAATTTTTTTTCTCCATAACCCGAAGTCACCTTTCCCATCAAATTTAACAACTTTGAATCGCGTAGACATTGAAGCCATCTGTCAAATTAAACCGAATAAAAAATCCCTGAACAAAGAATATGCCAGCACACACTACTACACACCCTCTTTGGATCAACACTACCACACACATACCACTTGTGAGAGTTCGAACAATCAGCAGAAATAAATCGAAACCAGTAAAGAACACCAAGATATATAGTGGTTCGACCAGTTTGGTCTACATCCACTTTGAGAACCAACTTGAATTAATTTATTAATGAGCAATAAAGGAATTTTACAAATTAATCACGCGCAGACCCATGCGTATCTCTCACCGCTGCCGGAAGCAGCCTCCACGGTGAAACAAACCGTCGACTGCTCAGATCGGCGAACTTCCCAGACTGGACCGCGACAGACCGTACCGCCGCCCACGTTGTGAACTTCCAAGACCGAACTGTCGAACGAAAACTACCACGCTGCTTGCTGATCTGCAAGCACCACGCTCACGCCGCAGCACCCAAATCGGCAAACCCAAGTTCCAGCCGACTCCTCAACTACGGACCAGACGGCCGCAATGCTTCCTCTCTCCCAGGCGGCTTCTGCCTTGTATTTCAGACAGCAACCTCGATCTCCCTAGGCGGCTGCTGCCCCGTTTTTCTCTTCAGCGGCTGCAACCTATGTTGCTTCAGGCGGCTTCTTTTCCCATCCAAAAAAGGAGAGCACGAAATTCTGCCAGAAGATAGGGATATTACAAAATTGCCATTGTTCATTAATTACAAGAATGCCATTGAGCCTTTAATTTTTCCAAAAACCCAATAAAATCCACTTAAATACCTTGTTATTTTCTACATGTAGTTAAGTCATTTTCTATAGTGGTCAATGGGATGATCAACAATGCTATGTAGGTTACAAAACCATTGGTGTTTTAGTTGAGAAAGCGATGTTTTTTTTAGTCTTTTGTTAACTTCATATGGAAGGAACTTCAACTTCATACATCTATTGAACTTTCAATTTTATTGAACTTAAGTAGTACTAGGGGTCAACATGTTGTTAAGATTTTTGAAGATAAAAATGTATATTGGTTTCTAATTGTGGATAAGGATGAATTTACGAAATATCCTTTAATTGCTTATGTTGTGAATACGCTTTTAGAGGTTTTAGTTGCTTCTCCTTCTTCTATAATTGAGGCTGATTTTGAAGGTGAATTAGAAGTTTTTAGAGATTTTCATATCAACAATGTCTTCTGTATTGTCTTTGAAGAAGAAGGACTTGTTTGCTAGTAAGGAAATTTTGTTGAAGTCATTTCAGTTCATAACTGTAAAGAAATAATTTTGAGTTTAGAACTTTGAGATCAAATTCAAAATTTGCTGAGTTGGAATGTATTGAAGATGGTTGCCAATGGTTTGTTAGAGCTTCATGTTATAAAAGTAGTGAATTGTGGATGTTTCGAAAGTATATTCGTGAACATAATTGATCTTTGATGGTTCGTGCTTCTCATAGGCAGGCATATTCACAGTTTATTAGTCATTGTATGGTTGAAAATTTTAGATATAACTATGATCATTCAACAACAGAGTAATAAATCATATGCGAATGAATTATGGGGTTGTTGTTAGTTATTATAAAGCTTGGAGGGCAAAAAAATCCATTATGAAGATGTTGAAAGAAGATGCTGGAGATCCTGTGATCATTGTAGATGGTACTCATCTAAAGGGTAAGTACAAGGGAACAATGCTAGTTGGCGTTGCAATGGACAGTAATAAACAATTGTACCCATTGGCATATGCAATTATTGATAGTGAGAATAACCGACCCCTGAAGTGGTTTATGACGAACCTTAAAACAGCAATTGGAGAATTCCTTAACCTTGAAATCGTCTCAGACTATAGACAGAGTATAGTTAATGCCATTGACATTGTATTCCCCAATTCTTACCACGGACTTTGTATCTTCCATTTGAAAAGGAACATGGAGAAATACTTCAAGGACGAGTCCATTAGAAAATTGTTTCACGATGCTTGCAGAGCGTATAGAGAATCAGAGTTTAAGCGCCACCGGGTTCAAATAATGAACTACAACAACGGTTCCCTTATTGCCAATAACTTTATTGCTATAATACAGAAGAGGTCTAATTTAAGGTTGGTTTCATGAGCGGCGAATAATGTGGTCTAATAGTACATCAACACGTTCAAAGTATGCAGAGGAAATAATAGGTTTAGAGTGTGACAAAGCTAGGTGATACTGAGTAAATCCAACCAATTATTATAGATTTCATGTCAAGGACAATGGATTAGATGGTATCGTCAACCTTAACACTAAAGAATGTAATTGCATACAATTTCAGTGTTTGGAGATTCCATGTTTGCACGTTATTGTTGCAGTTAAAGAGTGCAATATCAATTTGTTTACTCTATGTAGTAGATTCTATAGTGTTGATTCTCTAGTGCTAGCATACGTGGAGTCAATACATGTTGGTAGACGAAGGGTAAACAGGATACCGTTTGCTAGAGAACATGTCACATTAAGAAATGTGGACGGTGTGGCCAACCGAGTCATAATAGAAAAAAGTGCAACAAACCACTTGATATGTCCAAATGCAACAAACAGGCAAGGACCAAGACTCAAGGGACCCGACACAATCGATGTCAAATAATGTATAACATTTTGAAAGTAATTTATAATTTATTACTTCATATTATAGATTGTTCATTCTCTAAAGTAAATACATTTTGATAAATACTCGATACTCGATTCAATTTACATGTTACTCGCTGCTTAATCTGCGTTACACGCTATTCGATACACGATTACTTGACAATACTTGATAAACATTAATTGAACTTACAATACCCGATATACGACACATGTTAAACCATACTCGATGCATGTTACTCGATACATGAGACCTAAAATCATGTGTACTTGATACATATACAGTTGCTTAATATGGAAATATACACACAGTTTCTTGAAACCTTATAATATGGAAATATACAATTTGCTCATATAAAATTAATAGGTCCATACACTTACAAATATTGACACAATCCATGGATTTGATGTAATTCAAATCGTCCACATGAGGAAACCCTGGTAGGTTGCTACTTAGAATGCATGAGGAAACCCCAATAGGTTGTACTTGACAATGTAGTTCTTATTGTTCTTGGACCTTTTTTTTTTTTTTTTTTTTTTTTTTTTTGTAGTTATCTACCTTACCATTCAATCTCTTTGTAGTCCAAGTAACATCCTTCCCATAACACGTTTCCCCAATCTATGGAATTGAAGTAGTCCAAATCCTCCACATCAATTAATAAGGTCTTGTCAACATTGGCCCTGTCTACTCCTTCCCCATCATACCCAATTCAGTGTAATAGACCAATATCATCTTCACAGCATCCATGTCGTTCTCAAACTCCATCTCCTTGTACACTGTCTCTTAGTTACCAATGTGAATGTCCCTTGCAAAATAATTATTGAAGTACCTATATATAGTGATTCAAGTGCTTCACCCCTCCTTACAATTGTTGGATTAGGTGACTAACATAATCCTGCCACCAACAATAAGTCTTCTTTGGAGAATATTAGAACTGTACCATTCAAATCAAAGGTCAATGTATCCTTCCTATCGTCTACAACCCCCCTCAGTAGAATGTAGTGAACCAATGAACTGTTGAAGATAATGTCCATGTCCACATATCGTCTAAATACCGTCTTCTTGAAGAGGGCAAGCTAAGTGGGAGTAAGCTTCTCTTTCACTATCTTGTTAGTTGTCCCAATATAAGAGGATAGAGTGGTCGCTTGGCCTGGAAAACGATCCTGGGGAGGAATCTTGAATTGTCTTGCCATACTGCATAGAATAACAAAAAACACCAGAAAGTAAGTATTTTGTTCAATACTTGATACTCGATGCATGATATAAATATTCGATACTTGATTGCTTGATACCCAATACACGATACATGCTACATAGTGATCCTTACTCGTTACATTACATGTGACTAAATGATTGAGTATACATTAATCCAGTTTCGAGTATGATGTGACTATGATCGAGTATATACGTGTCGATTGCAGTCATATCGAGTGATCATGCATCTGGGTATTGAGTGACCATTCATCGAGGATCGAGTTGGCAAGCACGGGGTGCATCTCAGGGGCGAAGCGATGAAATAACACGTGGATGATGTCAGCAGAAGATCACTTTCTATTACTTTTTCTACAAGTGGCCATTTTTCATTTGTGCCTCCCAAATGCCACCGTACAAAAAAACCCAAAAAAAGAAATCTAAAATTCTAAATTTGTTTCAATTAAAAAGAAACTAAAAACTAGTCAAGTAGGCCCTCATTTCGTAATCATTTTGTTTTTTTGTGGTTGGTTTTTGAAAATTAAGCTTATTTCCCTTACATCTATTACAATGATTTTCATGTTTCTTAAGTAAAATGATTAAATTTTTAACCAAATTCCAAAAATAAAAACAAGTTTTTAAAAACTACTTTTTAAAATTTTAAAATTTTGACTTGGTTTTTTAAACCATTGGTAAAAAGTTGATAACAAAACAAGAAATTTTGAGGTGAAAGTACTTTCTATGACTTAATTTTAAAAAACAAAAACAAAAAAAGCAAATGGTTATCAAACGAGACGATAATAACCATGCATCACATTAGGGAATGAAAAAAAGTTAAAATACTTAAATTACATAGATAGATACTAATACTGATTAGGACGACGACCTAAAATACCACTATATGTATTGTGAAATACACATAGATAAGAATCACTAATTAAAATGATAACGTAGTATAAGCAGTATATATTATTGGAAATACACCTAATAATTTGTAGATATTGAAAAATACATTTGTGTATATAAAATCAAGATAGAGTTGTATAAATTCCAAAATAAATTTGTCTATATAAAGTCCAGAAAAGTTACGTGTTTGACGCTTGAAAATACAATACAAGATGTTTCTTGTATAAAAGTTATATATATATATTTTAAAAAATGTATCTATTTTGAAAAACACATGTTTGTGCATACAACAATTTTTGCTTTACATAAAAGACGTGTTACATCTTAGTTAAATTAAAGTCTCCGTACTTTATAAATAGGATAACTACAATGATTAACACTTTTAGCACTGATAATAAAGTATACAACAATATTTTTAAAGAATTACAAATACAATAAAATCTATCAACATAACTCCTGTTGTTGACCATATTAGTGATATAATCTAGGTTAATTATTTAAAATGGTAAAAGAAAAATACATAAGTACATTCCGAACATCACCTATCTTTGTGCATTCCATCAAATTGTCTAATCATAATTTTCCATGTGGCAAATTTTGTTTTTTTTTCTTTTTATTAATATTTTTTAGATGTGAGTGGTGAGAAGGGATGCACAAAATTTCTGAAAAAATGTCACTGTCTATCACTGATAGATGTTTATCTCGGTCTATTATGGATAGATAGTGATATTTTGATATATTTATAAATAAGTTGGTTCATCTTTCTTTCCTTGAAAACAACCCTATCACCATTCGTTGATAGACCCATATTAAAGACTTAACCTATCATCAATAGACCGTGAGAGTTGGATCTAAGCTATGTTATATTTGTCAACGTTTTAAGTCTGATTGTTATATTTATAATTACTAAAGTAAGTTCTTCGCCTACCTTGAAGTTGTCTACACAAACCTCATGGTGCCACTTGTTTTTCCCTCTTTTTGCCACGTCGGATTTGATGTATAGACTTGATTATTTTAGCCTTATCCACATTCGAACACAGTAAAGGTATAACCGAAATCTTGAACTACAAGTAAACACAAAAAAACGATGGTTAAATAGTGGCATATATTCCTGTACCCCTTAATTAAGCAAACCAAAACACAAACACAATTCTTATATCACTAATCATCAATATATATCCCTTCACTTACACATTGAGAGAACAAATTTGAAAAACCAAAAGAAGTAAAAACTTGTTAAACAACAATGAGAAGCACTACTACACAAGGAGAATCATCATCGTCAACATCATCATCCGTTATTAGGGCATCAAACCAAAGCTCCTATAGGCGACATGGAACGATAAAACGCACGAGAATCATAAGGATCATAGGAAGAAGCTTGTTGTGCGTAATATTTCTTGTTGGTGTTGCAATGCTCACATGTTGGCTTGTTGTGATCCCTAAAACCCCACGTCTTATGGTGGAAAGTGGCAAAGTCACAGCCGATAGTTCAACTAATAGAAAGCTCAATGCCACCATAGTTTTCTCTATCAAAAGCCACAACCCTAACAAAAGAGCCTCCATTCATATGGATTCTATGAAGATGATAGTCAAAGACGATTTGGGCCGACCGTTTTACTCCGACATCCCCACCTTCACGTTGATGCCCCAAAACGAGACCGTCTTCAACCCCACTGTCCATGTTCACTTCATATACCCATTTGGGAGGCGGGTGCTTCCGGATTGGATACGTCTGGAGCTTCGCTTCTCAGCCAAAATCAGGTATAAACATTTTACTTTTAACACAGATATATACAACATACAAATGCTCTTAGGTTTTGTTGATGTTAACTACCATCTTTATTTTTACTTTAAAATTGTATTTCTGTTCGGAATTCAAGGGATAAATTCATCGGATTTACCTCGATTTCAAGGGTAATCGTTTTAAATGGAAAATATGCCAGAAAATTTTTAAATCTTGCGAACTGTCATTATTTACCATTGATAGATAACCATAGACGGATAGATAGTGATATTTTATATTTGAAAATACGTCTACTCATTTTTCTATATTTGAAAATGACCCAAATGTTAACCTAAATTACTAAGGTCTCGTTTAATAACAATTTGGTTTTTTGTTTTTGTTTTTCAAAATTAAGCCTATTTCATTCACATTTTTTTACAAAGACTTGCATCTTCATTAAGTAAAATGGTTGACTTTTTAGCTAAATTCCAAAAACAAAAACAATTTTTTGAAAGCTACTTGTCTTGGTTCTCAAAATTTGGCTTGGTTTTTTAAACGGTTGGTAAAAAATAGATAACAAATGAAGAAATTTGGAGGTGGAAGTAGTGTCCATAGACTTAATTTTTAAAAATAAAAACAAAAAACAAAATGGTTATCAAACTAAACTATAGATTAATCATTTTATTTTTTTGGTTTTTGGATTTTAAAAATTAAGCTTATGGATAAAAATAAGTTTCTTTGTTTAGTTATCTCTCCTTTGTACGGGGTTTTCTAAATCAGTTCATCTCTCTCTAAAAATTAATATCTTTGTTCGAATCAGCTACATTTTGAACAAATGGACGTCGAAACGTCGATTGATGGAGATATATTGTCATCACCTCTGGTTTAAGATCAATGGTACTACACCTAATTTTGATGATACCAAATGCGAAGTGGATCTTTGACAGACTTGACCTAGTTGTGTTATTCTTGCTTAATAAGATGTGTTATTCTCCCTGAATAATTAAAAAAGATCTGTAATCGAAAGTTTCATTTTTTTTTTTGGTAAATTGCAAAAACCCCTCTAAAGTATGGTCATAGTTGCAATTATATTCTTAAATGTTAAAACTGGGTCAAATTAAACTTTCAAACTTACATAATTGTACATATTATAACTTCTGTATCAGTTTAAGGGTTCAATTTTATCATCTATAGGTCCAATTTCTACAATTATTGTAAGTTTGAGAGTTTAATTTTAATACTTGTAGAAGTTTTGGGATATAACTTTTACAATTGAAAGTTTGAGCGTCTAATCGCAACTACCACCATACTTTAGGGGTGATTTCTATCATTTGCGTTTTTTTTTTTAGTTCAATTTGAATAGAGAGTTCTTACATTTTTTCTATAGAATAATAAAGAAAAATGGCATGGAAGATTTGAAAGAGGTTGAGAGAAATTTGCTTTGGGGAGAGCTGACAGAAAGAAATAAGGTGAAATTGTAGATTACATATATATAATCTGTTGTATTTTGTGAATAAAAAGCAAAAAAAGAATAATTGTGAGCTTGTTTAGGAAGAAAGGGCAAAGAAAGCTAAGTCAATTTTTTTTAATTAAGAAAATATAGATAAAGAAAAAGAATAAATTTTTTTCTTCCATTGAAGCTTTATTGAGTTTGGTTTTCTTTATTCTTTGTCCATGAATGAACTTTTCCTACTATCTTTACACTAAGCAAGAAAAAAAAAAAAGGAAATTTGTAATGGGTAGAAAAAAGAAAGGTAAGGATGTTTGTAAATGTAGGAATGATTTTCTAAAATTGTAAATATAGCAAAAAAAAAAAAAAAAAGAAGGGATTTTCGTTTTTATTATTATTTCAATTTTACCTTTATTTATGTATTAATGAGTATATTTGATTCAACCAATCCATATACTTTGTTTTTGATATATTAGTAAATTGATATACTTTAAATAAATTAAATTACATATAATTTGTAAACTATGTACCATAATTTTTTATTGTGTCATGGTGGACGCTATTTTTTTAGTTTATTGGTTCTTTTTTATATGAAGTTATTTTCGTTCCATTCGTTTGATTTAGGTTTTGGCGTTAATTCTTTTTTTTTTTTTTTTTTTTTTTTTTTTTTTTTTTTTTAATGTTTTTCAAGAAAAGAGAGAGAGAAGAATTATCTACTTTTGATGGTATATCTTGATGACGTTATTTGTTTCAACTCTAATATATCAAATGTAATGTAAATCGATTAATTTGATCTATTTTCAAATTTTGATATGATTTTAATGCATTTAAGATACATTTAATTTGATGTATCAATTGTATAATTTGTATACTTAATGTTTCGTATATATAAGTTGACCGATATACCAGATTTAAAGAGAGAAAAATATATGAACAATAATATTATATGCCATATATGAACTATATCATTCAAAATAATATACCTAAAATATAACATTTGGTATTTTACATTTATATCAATACAAATTAATAATGCATTTATATCATTAATGTATCAATAGTATATCATCATCGGTTTAAAATACAATATTATATTGGTGTATCAATAGTATATCATCATATATTAAATATTATATTAATGTATGAATAGTTTATTAGCACTAATTCAAAATTTATTTAAAATTTAAAAGTGATGTCCATAGTATATTAGTAGTCAATGAAAATTTATTTCAAGTATTTCATCGATGTATTAATATTATATATATCAACATCATTCTAAATCTATTTTGAGTATAACATTAGTATATTAATCGTATAACAATTGCATTAATTATAAATTAAATTCAAGTATAACATTGGTATATCATTAGTATATCAGTATTTCTTAAAACTTCACTTGTATCTAGTATACAAATAGTAGATAACCACGCATTCAAAGTTAAATTTTAAGAAACATTGTCGTATCAATAATTTACCAAAATACATTCAAAATAGTTATTAACCAAACAAATTGAACCATTATTATAAGTTGATGATGATATACTAAAAAATTATACTTAGAAACAAATAAATAAGAACTCAAATGAAATCCACTAACAATAAAAAAATGAAGAGCAATTGGTGAGTGATACATTGGGTATTTCAATTATATAATTGTCTGATCTACCAAATATAAAGTAAATTATCTGACTAATATATCAAATATAAAATATATGAATTAACTGATACATCAAACATGAAATATACAGATATACTACTGATTTACATGTTGTTACACAAAAGATAATAAATTTGGAATAATAAAAAATGGAAATCAAAAGTAATACTTTTCTTGTTATAGTTGTAAATTTCCAAAAATCATGGCTAGATTTACAATTTTTAAAATACTTTTTGTTATGCTTCCAAACTGGCAAAAATAAATAATAAAGTAATAAATTAATCATATACGAATTTCTATTCAATAAGAATGGTTGAAACAAGTAACATATGTATCGACCTTCTATTCAACAAGAATCATACTTCAATTACAAAAAGTTTCCATATAAGAAAACCACATAAAGGAATGGACTAAGTTTTCATTAACGAATCAACAAAGCTTTAAAAAGTGGAAGAGTGTAAGTATCATAAAAACAAAGCATATAATGCCCAACCAACTCTAATCTTGGTATACTAGCTTAATTGTGTTAGTGATATAATGTTTTGAGGGAATACTTTTATAATTGGGATCAGAGAGATATTTAGTATAATTGTAATAATTTTTCATTATGTGAAATTTTTTATGGTCCATAGTTGTTTCTCCGATTTGGAGTTTTTTCACGTTAAATTTAGTGTTCCCAATTTTATTACTATCTTTTAAAATTCCACTATTATTTTTCTGTTTGTTCTAGTAGTGGGAGATTGTTCCCAACAAGTGGTATTAGAGCTTTAGGTTCGTAGTTTTTTTAATTTCTAAGTATATCTAGAAATGAAATCTCGAAATGGGTTTCAGTATTGTGTATAGTATGGGTTGTTCACTATTCGTTTATTTGCTAGGAGTGAAGCAAATGTGTCAAACTTTATTGGACTTAAAACTTTATAAGTCTAGTAAAATTTAACGTGGAGAAAATTGATGTGGAATGGTCAACTTTGGCTTGTACAAATGCAAGTTAATGATGTGTTGATATAATTTAGTTTACACAAGGCCTTGAAGGGAAAATCAAGTTGTGGTACTTTTGAAGAGTTAAGCAATAATGATATTCTAGTGCAGTTTTGAAGTGATTCTAGTAGAGGCTCAAAGAAATAAGTCTTCGAGTAGAAGACAGGCTGATGGGAATGTAGATAGTTTGGTCACATGAAAAACAAAGCAAATTTGTCAAAGAGTTCTAGCTTGAATGTCGATATTGCATTTCTCATTAGGGGAGATGATGACTTTCTTTTGAAGAAGAGGAGATTTATCCTTATGGTATGTCCACTTTACCTTGTTAGAGGTGTTGAGTTTTATATCCTCAAGCTCGTAGATTTGTAACAAACATTTTAATTTCCTATTAATTAATAAAAAAAGTTGCTATTTCAATTTCTAGTTTGCAGACATAATCCAATATTATGAAAAATCCAAGGTTATTTTATGTAATCTTGAACAATATGTGGTTGACATACAGGTGAATCATATTCCAGTAATAATCTCAAAGGGTCTATAGTATAAGGATAAAATTGGGTGCCTTATCGTTGTGACACTATGAATATGACCCATTTTGCAATCGTTACAAACGATTAGATCCAAATCGTTTATGTGGAGACATTCGAATGAGGGTATCCTATATAAAAAAAAAAATTGTATAAGACTTGATCGAAAAATATTTAATCTCATTTTGTAAATCCATTAATTGAATAGATTAATATTTAATAGGATATTGATCATATGCGACTTGATCTTAATCCTAAGTGAGTTATGAACTCTGCCTGTGAAGACTCGTCATTTGATTTGTATGAGTGAGAGTAGATTGAGGGGTCGATTTAATATGTCTACAACTTGACTTGACTAAATAGGAAGCTAGGAATGTAATTTCACTAGATAGAATTTACTCATTCCCATGTCGGGAAAGTAGATGAGTAGTTATCTTAGGTGCTAATTTCGAGACTTAAAAAATGGGGCTTCACCCTTTCATTGACCTAAGAGAGACTTGGTTTATGGATGGACCATAAACAAATTGTTCATTAGAGGATCCATGATACTTAAGGAGAAAGAGGTAATTAAATGGTAAAATGGAAAATTAACTCAATTGTATTTAGGAACAACTCGTGATGAATCGATGACAACTTGTCCTATGAACATAAAAGTGCAATTATAGGTCTATAGTGAGATGCACTATAGTTAACGAATGAAAATTGATTAACTAAAGAGTTTAATTAATTAATTAATTTTACATCGTTGGAGCTTATAATATGTAGATCCATATCATCCCTTTGCTATCTCGTAACGAACAAATAGGGATCATCTAATATTGAAAGAGAATTTGAAATGTTCAAATAATATGTTAACTTGAGGAAAAGTATTATTGTATTAGATACAAATAATATCATTTATAAGTATTTTAATTTATATAAGATTCAAATAAGAAATATATAATTGAGGATTATTAAATTATTTAATATGTTTCAAATAATTAATACTTTTATCTTTTATATAAGATATTAAAATAATAATATTTGATTAGGATTGCCTAATGAGGTTCCTATAGAAACATGAATTAGTCTTTTTCTAATGAAATACCTCTTATTTTATTAGATAAATAAAGAGTTTGTACAATACAATTATAAACTACAAAATCACGAGATTTAGGGTATCAACCTGAACAATATATTCTTCTAATTGGTGATCTATGCTTACATCATCAACAAGTTATTGTCCAATTTTATAGTTTGAGTGCAAGATGCCTAGCCATTGATCAAGTCAATCATGAGAGGTCGAAGTATACAGACATGTAAGATATCACTTCAAAAGAATAAGTTGGTTTTTTTTTGGGAGGGGGGATGAGGGACAATTTCATTCATAAATGAACAAAATTAGTATCTGCTGATATGTTCACCAAGTCAATTCCACAGACTAATCTTCAATATTGCTTAGATTTGCTAAATGTTCTTAGTTGTTAATGGTCTTTTTTGGGACACTCCAAGGTAAAATGAAAAAGTCTGAATATGTCCGGCAATGCTTGTGTTGCATATGTGTTGTAGAAAAATAATTGAACTCTTGCACATATGTTATATTGACTAATTGAACTATCTGAATTAAATATAAATTTTCTCTAATTAAATTTAAGTGCAAGTCTAAATAGAATTTCCTGGTGGGTACCAGGATTCAACATAGAGATTTAGATTAATAATCGATGCTTGAACTTGATGAATGATGTTTACACAAGTAGTGTTCAATAAATACATTGATGAATGTTTGCACAATTAAAATGGTAAATTCATTACAAAGTAATGAAAAGAATGGTTGAGGGTGAACGGTGAGAGTGGTTGTGGAGGTGTAATGTGTTGAAGGTGTTTGCGTGCAATGATTATGAGTTGAGTGATGGAAAAATTATATGCATGGATATATAGATACAATCAATGAAGTGGTGTGCATTAAAAGGGGGTGAAAATTAATTAATAGAGTAGGGTTGAGAAGGCGTTTCACTAACATTCACTTGAGTAATGCATAAGTATTCGTTCATGTCTTTAACTCATAAAATGAAAACCTCACCTCTCAGTGTTTTCTACCACATAGATCTTATCTCTAGGATGCATGCTCAAGTTAATTTTAGATAAAAGTTTAAATTTATCTCTAAAGGTACTTATTTCCTTGTTTAACGATTTTTACAACCACTTGCTCTCTCTCGAGTAGTTAGTTATTTCTACTTAAATAAATTGATTAGATGGATTCAAGCAATAGATTAAGCACACATTAAACAAGATGAACTTTAACTTATGCAAAACTTGTGAGAATGTTAGTTCATTCTTCTCAACCCATTAAGAAATTAGTTGCACATGATGGAGAGAAGTGAAAGCATAGATAGATGAGAAATGATGGAAAACATAATTTATATTAAGAATCAAGAATTTCTCAATCTCAATATCTCAATAAAAATTTGAAGTAAACAACAAAATAAAAATTACAGAGATAGAAATGTCAAGTCGCTGGTCACAATTTCTTGTTCCCTTTGGCTTTGATGTTGGTTGCTTTACTGTTCTTATAATGGAAGTTGGTGATGATCTCTTCCTTATCAAAGAAGAAAATTGAGCTTTCATTTAGGATTCCTCAAAGAGAAGCTCGAGAGGTTGAGGACAATGGCGGATGGCAGAGAGAGTTGGGCAGAGCTTCGACCAATTTCTTGACAAAAGGTTCATTTATAGGCATCAAAAGGAAGGTGCTCAGCTTCTTTCTAATGATGATATGACACCTTGCATTTAATGCTCTGCTGCGTCCACATCCTCGCATCATAGATTTGTTGGTTCTATCGCGACTATCTCAAATCAGCTACTAACTTATACTTTGATTAGACTGCCATTGCCCATGTGTTTGTCACTTTCTTCTCTTCATGTTTCTTTTTAACGCATGGTTCTTCTTTGCATACAAGAAAGGATTGAGCCAATCTTCTTATGTGTCCAATGACTGCAATTTTATTTTCCTTTGCTAATTTATGCTTCTTTTCATTAAAATCCTGCATTTAGAGAGGTTAGACTTATAATTTTTAGGATATTAATTTTTTTTGTAAATGCTTGAATGCAAAATTTATCCATTTACATGATTTTCATCTCAAATTAACGCATTTTCCACTAGATTTCTCTGGTTATTCTAAATAAAGAGCTATAATAACTCGTATTTCTACAAGTTATCAATATGGTACATCTGTTATCTAAGAGAATTTAAGTGAAGATGGAGATTTGTTGGAATGCCTTGAATTTATTATTTCGTGCCTCGAACACTAATTTTTTTGTTATTTACGATTTTGAGCCTAAGGTTTAGAGAGGTATCATATTTAGAAACTCTTTACAATTTTGGGCCTAGGGTTTAGAGAGCGGTGTCATATATAAACATTTTAACTTTATTGGTGTCTCTGAAATTAGTATTATGATATTTCTCTCTAATAATAACTTGCTCTCTTTCTACTTGTGGACGTAACTAATACACTACTAATTGTGGTATCAGAGCGTTTGAAGATCATCAAGGTCAACATTCTTGGAGCATTAAGATACTCAAGAAATCTAGACTCGATACTTGATCTGATCAGAGATGGCCGTTGCAAGGTATGAAATAGAGAAGTTCGATGGGAAGGATGATTTTGGTCTATGGAAGGCCAAAATCAAAGCTATTCTTGGATAGCAAAAAGCTCACAAGGCCCTTCTTGACCTGTCAACTCTGTCACCTAATAATAACTTGCTCTCTTTCTACTTGTGCACGTAACTAATACACTACTAATTGTGGTATCAGAGCGTTTGAAGATCATCAAGGTCAGCATTCTTGGAACATTAAGATACTCAAGAAATCCAGACTCGATACTCGATCTGATCAGAGATGGCTGTTGCAAGGTATGAAATAGAGAAGTTCGATGGGAAGGGTGATTTTGGTCTATGGAAAGCTAAAATCAAAGCTATTTTTGGACAGCAAAAAGCTCACAAGGCCCTTCTTGACCTGTCAACTCTGTCACCTACATTAACAGCTCAAGAAAGGGAAGATATGGAGCTTACAACCTATGAAACTCTGGTTCTTAATCTCAGTGACATCATTTTGAGACAAGTGATTGATCACACGACCTACAAGATGTGGGTCAAGCTGGAAGGTCTTTTTGCAACTAAAGATCTCCCCAACAAGATGTATCTAAGGGAGAAGTTCTTCACTTTTAAGATGGATTCTACCAAGTCACTATCAAACAATCTGGATGAGTTCAAGAGGATAGTTTCTGAGTTCAAGAGCCTTGACGAGAAGATTGGCGATGAGAATAAAGCCTTTGTCTTGTTAAACTCTCTACCCGAAGCCTATAAGAAGTTGAAGAATGCTTTGAAATATGGCAGAGAATCAGCTACCACAGATGCAATCATTTCAGCATTGAGAACTAGAGAATTGGAGCTTCAGTCTGTAAAAAAGGAGCAGCCTGGTGCAGAGGGGCTGTTTGTCAAGGGCAAGAACAAGCAGAATCAGTCTAAAGGGAATAAAAATCAGTCTAATGAAGAGCATAAACCTAAGACCAAGCTGAGATGTAACTACCGCAAGAAGAATGGACACTTGATGAGAGATTGCTACAATTTGAAATGGAAAAATAAAAAAAAAGAGAAGAATCAGAAGGAAAAACAACCAAAAGCTTCAGTGGTTGAAGCTTTTTACTTTTATTCTAATGCCTTAGCCTCCACTAGAAATCAAACCAACAAATCAGTCCTCTTAGGAAGCATGACTGGGTACACCTTTCAGACCTTGGTTTAATACTTACAAGAATGTGGATGGAGAGTTTGTGTACATGAGGAACAATGAAGCCTGCAAAATTAAATGGGTTGGTTCAGTATCCTTGAAGCTAAAGGATGGATCAATCAAGCTTCTCAGAAATGTAAGACATGTACCTTTACTCAAGAGAAACTTGATATCTCTAGGTATGCTTGACTCCACTGGATGTGAGTGCAGAGGAAAATGTGGAGTCCTTGAGGTGATTAAGGATTCTAAGGTTGTGTTGGTTGGTGAAAAGGTCAATGACCTTTATATTGTGAGAGAAGTAAAGATGATGACTAATGTCTACACGGTTTCAATAACAAGCTTAACAGAAGTAGAAATGTGGCACAAAAGACTATCCCATATCAGTGAAAAAAGGATGCAAGCATTGTTCAAATGAGGTATACTGCCCAAAGGTATCAGTGAGCACTTTTCCTTTTTGAACACTGCATTCTAAGTAAAGCAACCATACAAAGTTTCACAAAATCTCAGCATACCACCAAACGAACATTGGATTATATCCATTCTAACCTATGAGAACCATCTCCTACACCAAGCCGTAGTAGCTCAAGGTATTTTCTAACCTTTATAGATGACTTTTCTAGGAAGAGCTGGATATACTTTCTTAAAACTAAGGACCAAGTTTTTGGGAAGTTTAAAGAATGAAAATCCATGATAGAAAATCAAACATCTAAAAGGTTAAAATACTTTAGAACTAACAATGGGTTTGAATTTTGCAATGAGTACTTTGACAAATATTGTAATAAGAATGATATAATTAGGCATAGAACTATGAGGTATACACTTCAATAGAATGAGGTTGTTGAGAGGTTAAACAAAACCATAGTGGAAAGGATTAGGTGTTTGCTTTTTAATGCTATCTTAGGTGAAAATTATTGCGCAGAAGCTATAGCCTACACAGTGTATACCTTGAATAGGTACCCTCACACATCTTTAGAGTTGTTTACCCCTGAGGAAAAGTGGACTAATCATCCTCCTAATCTAGATAACCTCAAGGTCTTTGGATGTGTAGGGTTTGTTCACTAAATTAAGAAAAAGTTAAAGGCCAGAGCAGTCAAGTGCATGTTTGTAGGCTTTACAGAGTGTATTGTGTTGCCTTAGACTAGGGAAGATTAGTTTCTGGTGGAAAACAAAGCTACCCTTCGCAAGTTGGTCAGAAGTCGGTCTTTTTTGGTAAGACGAAATTTGGCAATAACAGACCACCTACGGATCATCCCGTGCCTGACTATGAGCTCGAAGGGTTTAAAATGTGGCATCCAGTTGAGAGGAAGTTCATGTGAGCAGGGACATCACTTTTAAGGAAGAAGAGATGTTTATGCAAAAGAAGAAAAAGCTTGAGGATGAAGATGAGTCATCCAACACAGAAATTGAGGTAGAGTTACCCACTGAGCAACCAATAGAAACTAACCAACCTAGTGACACAGGAGAAGTTGAGGAAGATGCAAGGGAACAAGAGGATACAGTAAATGAACAACCTGATTTAAGTCAGTATATCTTAGCTAGGGATAAACAGAGGAGAACCATTACCCTTCCAGCAAGATATACTAAAATGAACTATATGAATCTGGTTTTAAATGTTGTTGTAGCTCCTACTAACCAAGAACCATCCTTTGAGGAAACAACAAGTTGTATTGATGCAATAGATTGGAAAGAAGCTACGAATGAGGAGATGCATTCACTAAAAGTGAATGACACTTGGTCTTTAGTTCCTTTACCTAAGGGTTACAAACTAGTTGCCTCTAAATGAGTTTTCAAACCTAAGGAAGGAGTATCCTGTGATCAAAAGCATAGGTATAAAGCAAGGTTGGTTGCAAAGGGGTTTACTCAAAGGGGAGGAATAGACTATTCAGAGATTTTCTTTCCAGTTGTCAAACAAACTTCCATAAGACTTTTTCTATCCTTAATTGCTCAAAATATTTAGAATTGTATCAACTAGATGTCAAAACTACCTTCCTTCACGGACAATATGACGCAACCAAAAGGATTTGAAGTTAAAGGAAAAGAAAATCTCTATTGCTTACTCAACAAGTCAATCTATGGGTTAAAACAATCACCTAGGTGCTGGTGTAGAAGATTCAATGACTATATTTCTAGCATTGGATTCAAAAGAAGTTCATTTGACATATGTGTTTATGTAAATACAGGTTCTTACAAGGACAAGGTTTACCTACTCATATATGTAGATGATATGTTACTGGCAGGTAGGTAAGGAAGATCTAACCCATGTTAAAAACCTCTTAAAAAGGGAGTTTGATATGAAGGACTTGGGAGAAGCAAGCAAGATCCTAGGAATTGAAATCCAAAGGAACAAGGAGAAGTCTATTCTAAGCATCAATCAGTCCAATTACTGTGAGAAGATCTTAAAAAGATTCAATATGAATGATGCTAAACCTGTGAGCTTACCTATTGCTCAGCACCTCAAGCTTTCCTCAATTAACTCTTCTAAAGATTCTGATAAAGAACATAAAAAACATATGGCTGTCATACCCTATAATTAAGCAATTGAAAGCCTAATGTATTTAATAATTTCTACCAGACCTGATCTCTCATATTCAACTAGCTTAGTTAGTAGATATATGTCTAACCCTGGTAAGAGACATCGGGATGCTACTAAATGGATCCTAAGTGTTCGTTGCTATCGTGATTCGAGCTAGGAGTGTATTGTATAAAATGATTTGGAAAAATAAGTTCCAAGTATGAATGATGCGTTGATGCTTTGATGCGTTTATGTATTTGTAACACATTGATGCGTTATAGATGTGCAATAGAATGCATGACACTCCACTATTGACGTTCAAGTTTTCCTAAATCAGATCCAAGTATAAATCCAATTTAGGTTCCTGGTAAGTCCAGGGTCGAACTCAGGGATTCAGGTTAAGCTAACGCAAACCTTGCGTTGTAGCTGTTGTAGGGATTTCCTAAATGTATGAAGGAATGTGTTATTTACACTAAGGTGCTATGCTTGTGCAAGAAGATACAAAAGAGTTGAGTAGAGAATGATGGGTCGTGTGGAAATGGATTTTAGTGCAAGTGGTATGCGTCAATCTAAGATGAGTGTACACGAACTAGAATGTGATGAATGAGATTATTTGTTTATCTTTGTTTATGCGTTAAACTTTATTCAACAGTTCTCAATGCGAATAACATACAAAACCTACCTCTAGGATGCATGCGTCAAACATAGGATGCAATAAACACCACTAAGTCTATCTCTAGATGTACTAGGTGTTCTACTTGTTGCTGGCTTATTTACTCTTTCGAATAGTCTAAGCTAAGGATGCTTTTACCAATTGATCAAGTTGTCTTAGGCATTTGAAATGAAGTTTTGCATAAAGTATAGATGCATTCAACATAAGCAAGAAATAAACAATGGCAAAGTGTGATGGATCAAATATATGAATTTATAAAGAAGCAAATTGTCTTTACAAAAGCAATATTTAATCAGATGAAATGAAAGTGATAAATGAGATGAAAAGAACTGAGTCAAGCCGCAGCGTACAATCTCTTGTATCTCTTTGGCTCAATTCTAGTTGTGTACACTCACTTGTATAAGAATTAGACAAAGTGTCTTTCTCAAGCTCGGCTTTCTCCGCTCCTTGATTGGCGGTGATGGTGGTTCTCTACCCTTCTGCTCTTCTTGGCACTACAACACAACTTCTAAAGATCTAACACTACGACTACGTTAATTATAAGAGTGAGAACTTGAAAATTTCTGAACTTCGAACTCTGGAGGGATTTCATCTATTTATAGGCATTGGTCATCTCTAGCTTGGTGATGGGCAGCATTAAAGTCCATGCCCTGGTCAGCCGCCTGACACTCGAAAGCTTTTCAGACGCCGCCTACTGCAGGTGCCCATACTTGCAAGTGATGATTTGACACAAACAGCTTGAATCAATGAATCTTCTTTGTGTTGAATCCCTCCGACGCATGGCCCATGTGTTAGAACTTTGCCTGCGACACTTCTTACTCATGCGTTAGCTTCTTGTTGAAATCCTGCAATATAACGCGTTAGTTCCGCAGTATTTAGTAATAAACATTCTTTTGCATGAGTTTGTTAATGTTTGAGTAATTCCATGCGTTTCTTCTAAAAATGAGGAGATTTTATCATTAAAAAACCTTAGTTGTTCCAACTTAAGAGCCAAAATAACTTGTATTTCTACAAGTTATCACCATCCTCAAATTTGAACAATGCTTGTCCTCAAGCATTCCATAAATAATTCTTTGTTATCTCCCTTGTCTTTAGTGTGCAGAGTTCGCCTCTCATCATATTCAATTATAAGCTTGAGACAAGAGTTTAGAAAACGTAACGCAGATTGACTCTTTTCTAAAAGGAATAATGTTTAGTTTCAGGTGCAGCAAGCCTTTTATCAACAACTCCTTTCGTTTCTCAAAACATTCCTGTTTTTTTTCTAAACCAGCAATGCTTAGATGCTCTTTTTAAGATAGATGCCGGATAAAAAGAAAAAAGATGAATTTTCAATTACCCATGCATTGTTTCAGATATCCCACTTTCGTTTTGGCTTGCCCCTATGGGTGTCATGCGATCATCTAACTACGGGTGAGAACCCTTCACAACTAAACGCATATCTAATATT